>NC_058050.1:23913153-23955653 GCF_020085105.1 Siniperca chuatsi | reverse complement strand
GAACGGTGAAGAAATAATATTAATGTGATGAATGACTATGGACAAAGGAAATCTATAATCAAAGGACTGCCCTCAAAAATAAATTGTATTGTTACCCTTCTCCTGTTTTTTTTTTAAATAAGTGATATTTTTATATTTTATAGTTTTCTCATTGTAATTTAAAACTCCTCTTGTTGTGTGAACAGTTAAATTTGTGATGTTATTAAACACAGGCAGACGCTCTTACAGCTCTGCAGTGTCTAATAGCCTTATGCTGTGGGAAAAGAAGATGGGGATTAAACCATTTAAGCTAATGGAGTTCAGCAACAAATACTTAAACACCAACCTTGTCCTTTGCTATGGCAGGCGGCTGCTTCAGGACCTCTTTGACTGTCTGCATGACCGTCTCAGTGCGCATGGCACTCACTGAACGAACCAGCTCAACCAGCAGCAGCTGTTCTTCACTGGCTAAAGGAATCACCTGAGAGACATGGTATAAATATAATGACTTACAAAGTCCACTCAAACAGGGACATGCTGGAGTCTGGGCATCTCCTTTGAGAACAATGCTGTTGAGAAAGTAAATAACAGAAATGTGCTGCTCTCATGTTTCACTTTAAAAAGGAACTTAACACCCCCTGACAGTCTGACCTCCACTGGTTTAACTTCTCACCTGGCTGCAGTGAAGTACAGGTGGACTCCAGGACCCTGTGACATCACTGTTGGGTGTCGTCACAGGTGTAACAAAGTACACTCCTGACCACACCCAACAGAGGTGAAACTTTTAACCAGAGAGGGCAGCAAAAACACTCCTTTCAGCCTGGTGTTAATTTACTCTTTAAAAACATTTAACATGTAAACAGAAATGAAAAGAGTAAATAAATAAAAAGTAAATAATGTCTGATGTAAATGGTTTTCAAAGCAGGCATCAAGACAATACAACCTAAAAACATCAAAAGGGGAGGTGCACTTTTTTCACCCACTGTTTTATAGAACACCCACCTTATTTCTGACTGGACTCTTGATCTGTTTCCTCTCATTCCAAACATAGGCAATTGCTGCCATGAAGTGAGCACCGTGGTTCATGGAGATTGGACCCAGCAACTCCAGGATTTGCTGCCGCAGATTCTGTAGAACAGATGTGAGCAAGGAAGTTAGGTTAGACCTAAACAGCTGGTAACTTACTATGCAAACAACTTCAGTTACAATCCATATTGTCACTATGCCCAATGTGAAATACTCAAACTGACACATGGGAGTTAATTGCAAAAGTTAAGTAGTTTTTTATTCCTCCTGCAGGGACACAGGGCCTCTAATTATTACAAATTATGTTCTGTACAGGATAAAAATCACTATATTATCTCAGTGAAAATTACATTACCAACCCACGCCTGGAAAAACTAGTATCATCTGGACAAGAGAAATATTAAAAAAAAAAAAATACAGAGCTATAACTGTTGAAAAAAAAGTCCTTTAGTGCCAGTAATGAGATTCTGTTCTCACTGTTGAGACCAGTAATCAGCAT
The DNA here is from genome assembly GCF_020085105.1 of Siniperca chuatsi. Classification (NCBI taxonomy): domain Eukaryota; kingdom Metazoa; phylum Chordata; class Actinopteri; order Centrarchiformes; family Sinipercidae; genus Siniperca; species Siniperca chuatsi. Next base: position 23,954,149 of record NC_058050.1, on the reverse strand, counting down.
ATTATGTGTGGAGTTATAATCCTTTCTCTGTAGAAAACATTTTAGGCCAGGCTGCCCACATATTTAGATTTGCTCTGGGACTGATTGTCACTTTGCTGTATACACTGCACACTACAGTTTCCTGTTTTATACCAGGTCTCTGTGAAGTGCTGCAGGAACAATTTCAGATTATTTGAAAAAATATGTGAGTTGACTGTGCATTTATTCTACCTGGGCAAGGCTTAAGACAACATAAGTGAAATAGTAAAATGTATTAGTGTGGTAATACATTCATCATATCTGCCATTTCATCTTTTTGATGTGGAAAGGGGCATAGTCAATTTTAGACAAATTATCTCAGGCACTTCCTCTCTTCTTAGTTTGTTCAGTCAAACATTGCCCTTATTCTGCAGTCAAGACATGCGTTCAATTACGACACACCAAAGACTAGTTATCACCTTGCTAGATTGGCCAAGACCTGCATGAAAATATGTTATTGAGTATTTGATGGAAAAACTGTGAATACATGTTGCCTGGTGTACCTTAGTGGAACCCAGGTTGATGTTGGAAGTTGAGGCAGCAGAGGCAGCAGCTGGCTTGTCAGTGTTGTCAGCCTGGTGGAGGACGCTCCACAGCAGGGTGACAGATGACATGATGGTGTGGAGGATGGACAGGATGCCTGAACGAGCCTCAGCCAGGTGCTTCTGGTCAACACTCACCTGTAACTGAGAGGCAGAATATGCAACAAGGTAGTCAGTACAATATAGGTACTATACTATTATGCAAAGAAACAGAAAATATCAAGCATTCAGTATCTTTATACAAATCATACTCATGAATGTAACAAATTAATGTATAAAGAAAAAGAGGCCTGCGTTCAGAATTGCTATATATTAACAAGTCTGAGGTTGTAAACATTCACTGAGAAAGCAAAGAGCAATTTGCAACAACCCGATGGTGCTCGGCGCCCTCACCTGGTGGTACTGGGAAGTGGGATCCAGCAGGCAGTAATGGATGATGGCCGTCACCCCCTCCAGCACTGTCAGAATCAGGTCAGGAGGGATGCAGAGAGCCATCCACTGGGGTCTAGAAGACAGAGGGAGAATATGCAGTTTAATCAATGCATACATTTCTGAATTAATGTATTTCTATGCAAAAACTCTGAATGTCAAGCATTTTCATCAGAACTGGTACATCACACAGATGGATGATGTAGAAGAGCGCCATTGCATCTTGTGGTAAAGAGTGCCATCTGGTGACCAAACCCTTGCTAAGCCATTGCATGGTACTGCCTGTATGATATACCTAGATGTAGAATGGGTTATGATGATAGTACAGCTCATCATCCATGTAGATGTTAATACCTGGTGTCAGTGATCCCAGTCTCATAGCGGTACTGCTGAAGAAGATTGTCCAGGTTCCTGCACAGCTGCAGAGTGACTGAGGCCACCACCCTCCTCAGCACCCTCCCCATGTATGGCAGGGTGGCTGTGATGAGTCCTATCCACTGGGGATGCATCTTACACGCATGGTGCTGATGCAGCGCCCTGATCACTGCACACAGGAACATACCCTGCGCTGTGATAGGCTGTCCGTGGAGGTATTGCAGTGATGTCATTGGCTGCTGAGGGTTGACATGCTCCACTTCCCCACCCAGGATCTCAAACCCGGCCCCAGCACCGCCTCCTGTCCCTCCACCTCCTGCCCCTCCTCCCACAGGTCCTCCTTCTCCTCCTTCATCAGCTGGCACCAGGACTCTGTGCTCAAGTACAACTAGGCTCTGCAGCAGTCTGAGCAGTTGAGACTGGACAGCGCTACAGCTGTCTATCTGGTCCTCTGACAGGTTGATAACACTGTCCTCTGACAGACCTTCCTCCACTGTGGCCACGTTCACCCCTGCCACCCGCTGCTCATGCCACTTCTGAGCACTGAATATGGAGCAAAGCAGGCAATGGAGAACCACCTTCTGAACTTTGCACTTAGAGAGGACATCGCTGATGAAACTAGCAAAGCCTTTAGCCGAGCCACCTGTGACTTTGGCTAGCTCACTGAATAGGAGAGTTAAGACCTCCACACTGGTCAGCTGCATGGCCCGGTTCCCTGCCAAGTCCTGAGGGCCTGCTGCCACGTGGGCAGAGTAATAGCTTCTTAGGAAGTAGAGACAGAGCGAGATGATGATCTCCAGGTACATGGCGCTGCGGAATGAGTGGGAGTGGGAGTCCTGGGGGATAGGGCAGTAGAAGTCTTTGCCCATGACGGAGACCCTGTGACGGGCTAGAAGGTTTTGGAGCAAAGAGAGCTGTGGAGTGTAGGTGTTGTTGATACTGGTGGTGGAGATGGCACTTACAAACCCTGGGGGAGCGGCTCTAAGCATGGCTGCGATGGCTGACAGGGCGTGGAGGGCCCGGGAGGAGTCATACAGCTGGAGGTAGAGCAGGACATGCTGGTAGAGCGGATGGATGTTGAAACGAGGTGGGGCAGAGGATAATCTGCGCCCTGTGACACTGACACCCCCGACAGTCCCACTAGAGCCCCCGCTGGGTGAGCCAGTGTCACTCTCAATCTCCGACACCTCACCTTCCCCACAGCTGTACCAGTTCTCCAGATCCAGGCTGTCCCCAAAGAAAATACTGGGAGGCCGCAGTTTTTCAGCTTGATTTGCCAACTTTCTCTGCCTCTCCTCCTCTTTCCTCTTAGCTTTCTTGAGCTTTGGCTTGGCCCCTGGAGATTTGTCTGTCAGCTTCTCCATGATCTTCCCTTTAAGGCTGAGCTGGGTGCTGCTATGGCTGCGTTTACGAGCCTGAGGGTCTTCCACTTGCAGGTTGTGGTCCGGGGTGGCTGGGTCGGAGATGTCTGGCAACGTGACAATGGAAGGTGATGAACTATGACGGGTGATGCCCTCTTTGTGCTGCTCCTCTGCAGATATATCAGCCGGTGTAACAGAGAGGAACTCGAGCGTACCTCCAGCCAGCATCTCAGGCAGAGTCTGGTGGTTGGAGCCAGGAGGAGGGCCAGAGTCAAGACGGGTACCAGTGGAGGTATCTGAGGAAGTGCTGTCTGTGTCTGTCTGGGGCCAGTTTTCAGGTGGAGGTGAGACTTCAAGAGATTCCTCATCTACTAAACTCAAAACCCTGTCTATCAGCTCTTTTATAACAGAGGACACAACCTCCTCTATAGAGTCCTCAGACATGTCATCTAAATAACCAGGCTGTTGGTCTGATCCATTGACTGTATTGCTGACACCCTCTGGTTCCTCAAAGCTGCCGTTTTCCACTGTAGATGAATGAGAGCCACTGGACTCAGAGCTCTGGGGCTCTCTCTGTTGGTCTGCAGGCTGATATTCACCGGCTAGGTGCAAGTTCTCACTACTCAGGCTCAGTAAGGACAGGCTGTCACTCAAGGGGTTGACAGTCAGACAGAACGGCTCCATGTCACCCATCACCAGGCCTCGGAGCTCTTCGTGTGCCACCCTCTCCCCTTGGATGTGACTGAAGTCTAATTAAAGAAAGAGGAAACAAAGAGGAGAAAAAAAACATTTTTCATAAACAGCCAAATACTTCAAGCTGTTTTTATCATAAAGAGTCAATGTGGAAACAAATTGGATACAAAAGGACACAACTACCAGTTAAACTAAAAATGCAGAATTAATGGCCATGGCTTACTGTCTGAGAAGCCAGACTCCCTGGTGTAAATAGGTTCTGATGGCTCCTGTTCAGGGAAGACCTGGGCCCAGTGGCGCTGGGCCTGTACCCTCTGAATGGATATTCGGTGGGTCTTGGGGTGGAGCAGAAGGAGGAGGAGAGGCTCTAAAACCCGAGCAATGTCATGTCTCTGAAGGACCTGATTCAGCCAAGCCCGACCAACAGCACTAGTACACGGATCCCAATAACTCAGACTGTCAAGCATGATGAAAAGAGACCTGAAGGACAAAGTGAAAAGATGTGAAGACGGAAAGAAAAAATGAAAATGAAATCAAAGAAAAGGCACTTGATACAAAATACAACTTTATTAATGGAAAATCCCTTCAAATAAATTAAGCACAATTTGGATGTCGACAACCTACCTGTCAAATGTGCGATTAAAAGGAGAGGACTTGGTCATGTTCAAATCTCGTGTCAAATGCCACAGCACAGAGAACTTCACGTGGGCCTCCAGCCGAATTCTCTGAAAGAAAAAGGTGCTTCAGTATGGGTTTTCTCAACAGAGTGTGTGTATCTGCAGACTAAGCGATGGAGTGCGTGCTGTTATTTTGTGCTTGTGGGTGTTGCCTGGGATGTAAAGTGTCTACTGTACGAACCTTGTCTCTGTGCATGAGTTGCTGGCTGATGACGTCCTCACAGATGCTGGAGGAAGGCACCAGGTTGTGGAGCTGGTAGAACAGCTCTACGCTGCGTTGATGGTGCTGAGGTGTTCCTTCACTCAGCTGGTCCCATAAGATCAGAGCCACACTCTGGGAAAAAGATTGGAGATTAAACAGCGTCAAGCCCTTCAAAAAAAAATTAAGCCCGCCAATAGTTCCACTGTAATCTAAAACGAGATTGCTACCCTGAAGAAGTCTGTCTTGTCAGCGATGTACTTTAGGATTCCCTGAGTGAGCGGTGGCCTGATGACGACAGCTACTCGCCCCTGGCTGGGGCTCATGGGCTGGGCGGACTCTGAGTTGCCACCAGATGCCACGCTCTCAGCGGTCACCATGGCAACCGACTGGGTGAGTCCCACAAGGTCCATGAGCAGGGAGATGACCACGCCCTGCAGGCTGAAGTCACTGGCCAGGCAGCAGGCGTCCATCAGGGACTGCAGCCACACTGGCAGACGGACCTGCTCACTGTCTGTATTGAAGCAGGAGGGATATCAAGTATTTAAATGCAATAAATCAAACCTGTAAAAACAGCTCTACATCTTAGCACTCTGTTTCTGTTACTCTCCCTAGAATTGGATGTCACTGATTCATGGCTGCAGTTTTCACTGTTTGAATCCATAAACTGTGTATAGTTCCAGAGCACGTATATCAAAATAGAGAATATTCCAATGAAAACCATTATTACTGTTGACCTTTTCTGTCCCTTCCCACTGAACCTGACAATACAGTAAATGCAACATTTTCATGTTGTACTCAACGGTGGGATTGTTTAAACATAGCAACAATTTACTTATGGTATATAAGTATTAGCTTAAAAAAAAAAAAAATTTCACATCACAGAAAGTGTGTTTAGAACTTACCCAACTGCTCTTCCTGTGTGGGTGAGGACTTGAGGTTGCCCTCTGCGATGTAGACAGGGAAACTGGAGCATTCCAGGAAGAGCTGGCAGGCAGCAGTGAAGGCAGCAACACACTCCCTCTGGACCAACCCTAAACCTGAGCATGACTCTGTATGATCACTGTGCTGGGAGTCCTCTGAAACCAGGGGTCCTGACTGCATGACCTCGCCTCTTTCACCCTCAGCTTTGTCCACCTGCTCAGGGGTAATATACAAGGTGATAAGTCGGGAGAGAAACTGTTGGAAGTGCTCCAGGCAGCACTGCATGACTGGTTTATCCAGAGGCTTAGTCTGAGATGGGCCTGAGGAGCGTCGGCCTGTCCTGACAGCTGGGTGGGGATGAGGGGTTCGCTCTGTCTCCTCGGGGCCATCTCCCTGGTACTGGACGAAGTCTGTGAAGCCACTTTCTGAGGAGAGACTGCTGGGAGGGTTTTCCCCGTCCTCAAAAACCTCGCCAATGCCCGGTAGCTCCAGAGTAGCCGGCAAAGCCTGCAGTAGGAGGATAGGTGATGGAGGAAGTTCAGCAAAAAGTGATAAGAGAAAAGGTGTGTGTTGATGAGTAAACTGAAAATACAGCAAGCCAGGAAAATTCCAAGTGCAGATTCTCTATATTTCCACAGAGCATTTGTGACCATAATACTTTCTATAGAGCTTTCTTTTGCCAATGATTTTATGAATGTGACCTTATCTCTTTGTTTCTAGCCTCTGGAGACTGAAGTGTTATGTTAGATGAATCTGTCCATGTTCAGCATATTTTGAATTTATGTCTGGCTTCCTTAAAGGCTCTGCACACCCACACAGGTGTTCTCAGTTACCCTGGCTCATTAGACCTCTAAGTCAGGTTAAATTTGGGGGGAGGCTATTTGGGGAATTATGTGATGTCACCAAACTCTATGTACTAATAACATTGATAAAGCTCAGACACAGCCCCGAGTAGAGGTCTAATCAGATGAAAATACCTATGTGGGTGCATGATGGGTATGCAGATGCTTTAAAGACACAATCGGAGAGATTTTCACAAAATGTTTTAGTTTTAATAGTGGAGGTCTCTCAACATACTCATTAACCTCATCACTGCACTGTTCTGTGTCCTGTACACTGGTCATTATATAGTGAGGCTGTATACACAGCTGTTGGGTTTGACCTGAGGGACTGGTGTAGACTGAGCTGTACACCAGGCTAGCATCCTGATGCTGACAGACCAACTTAAGTTCTTACAATTCTTTGTTACAGTCAGCCTGTGGGAGCCTGATGGCTTCATGGGATGCATTTTGATCGAGGCAGCATGCACATTCTGGAGCCTGGACTCAGATGGCACGTTGGATAGCATGTTCTCTATATGCCCCTCAGGGTGGGGGGTAGGGATGTTCTAGTATTCAGTGGATGTATGTGAAATGTTTTCCACTCCACTGGATATGGCTCATCCAGGAGGCATCACAGGCTAGTCTACTCCTCCTCTTCCTTAGAGAGAAAAGGCGAGCTGGGCTCAGCTGTTGGTTAACCATCTTCTGTCTTTCTACTTGTCCTCTCTTCTGTCCCTCATGGGCCTACCTCAATCTATCTAGCCCCTATCCATCTCTGGGCAAGAGATTGACTAAACTTTTAATCGTGCCTCACTGAGCTCTCAAACACTTAAACAACCAGGTTGCTGGACAGAGACCAGGACGGCCAAACGAAGCATTTGTTCTGAAGAAGTCTTCAAATGCCTTGTGTCGAGGGAGTGTGGGATGGCAGGGCCAGTCGTGGGACCACCCAGCCAACTGCAGCACAGGGCAGGGGGCTGGCAGGAGCCAACAGGAGCTGGAAGGGGCCCTGTTCAGGGACCAGGGCACACCATCAGAGCCTGAACTGATGAATTTTTGGGCAGTAACTTGTAATAAGTGAAGTGGGTCATATGGGTCAAACTGGGATTTGCTCTGACTGGGGCAGCAACAGGGCCTATGCTTTTATCAAAAGATTTTTAAAGGATCAGAGACAGAACAGAATTATCAGCTGGCAATGTTTCTCAAAGTAAGAGGTTGGCATAGCAACAATTTTAATTTCTAACTGACCACTAAAGCGAACAGATACTCTGATCTTATCATGATTAAAGTGGAGGGAAAAATATGTTATTTAACACTTCCCAATTAATATCTGTTTCTGACAGAAAAGAGCATTGCCCTTTCATTTTTATGGAACATTTCTAACAGCTTTCCTCACCCGTTTGTCCTCCTTGTCTCTGCTCTTATCCCTTGCTGAGTTTGAAGGGTTGCCATTGGAGTTGGAGAGGCCCTGAGCCTTGGGGCCCAAGGGCAGGACCAGAGGGGACACCAGCGGTGGCTGCACTTTGCTGAGGATCTTGGAGCAGAGACGAAGGCAGTGGGTGAGCTCCCCGAGGCCCAGGGCCTGCAGGTGACAGGTCAGAGCCGCCACCATACGCAACAGCAGCTGAGGGAGATGCTCTGTCTGGATCTCTATGTAGGTCTCCTGGAAATGTTGGAAAAAACAGAAGTGAAGTAAGGACTTAAAAGGTGCAGATGCTGGGTATCTGGAAGGAAGTGAACCTGATATAATGGAATTAAGGCTGTTAACTAATGCTGAACTTTTATTGATGTCTTCAAAATGATTGTTATAATACAGTTTGCTTGATTAAATGTTATTAAATATACATTAAGATCTCGAATTATCTTCTTATCACTTTCCCCTCTGGTCTGTCAAAGAGAAAACCTTAACCCCTTAACCAGTGCATGAAAATTATGATTATTGGTTTTTTTATATACATATATTTATTACGTTTTTTCTGGTTTCAACGAAGAATTTCCATGTCCCAATTTTAGAGCAGTTGCAGAAGGTCTTCTACTATAGAAGTGACCTAGAAGTGGTAAAATGTAAAGATACTGAATCATCAGGACAAAATACTATCTGCTGCGGTCAGTTTCAGTCTAAAATATCAATATTTTAAAAGCTTAATACTATTAATACTATGTGAGACCATTTATCCAAAGATTTCCCTGCCATCCTCTATTTGGTTTTTGTATGTTGACTGTTTCTTATCTAATGTAAGTTAAAAAATATATATAATTGTTTTATTGTCTTTCCTTGGAAAAAAGAAGGCTGTGTACACTTAGATCCAATTAAAGTATTTAATGATGACTTTATCATTAAATATATTAGACCTAAATGTACGGAGCCTTCTTTCCTCCATATTTGGTTTTGTGGCCTCTTGCACTTTAGAGTCGTGTCGTGAGTGTGGTGATTTTCTCATGAGTTTTGAAACAAGTATTTTAACTCAACAAGCAAAACACATTTTTATGAAACAAAAAAAGGACAACCAAATCATAAAAAAAGCATTAAACCATGAAGTAAATAAAAGTAGTCATATTTCTTACAAATATGTGAGCATTGCAATAGCATATAACTGCATGCATGCTTGACAGAAAGCACATACACACTGGGCGGGTATTTCATTTTCACAAGATCCACACCAAACACCACATGTAATGACTGTTATAATCCCACTTCTTCCTCTGGATCATTTTTGGCATTAAAATATCAGACAGTCAGTCAGTCATTCTGAAATGATGACTCAAAGTAGGACAGCAACAAAGATGGCCTGGGAGATGTTGGCAGGATGTTGCAGAAATGTTATCGTAGCCTCAGTGAAGCAGGGTGAGGTGAAAAAGCAGGAAAGAGCAGTACTTTACCTGGCAGATTACCCTCATGCTTCTAGTAGGCTTCAAGGAGAAAGAGCAGATAGTTTGAACAGACAGGAGCAAGCAGAACACAGGCCACACAACACTTGGTTTGCAGAAACACACACAACCCATACGCTTCTCCTTTTCTCGCTCACAAACTCACAGAACACACGGTTCTCTTGCTCTCGCACTTTCAAACACACACACACACACACAAGCATTTAAACAGGGTTATAAAAGAGTGAGGGATTTCCAAACTATTCAGATTGGAAATACTGGATAGACAAGCATATTTCTAAGAGGATGCAAACAATATTTTTGGCAGGGAAACTAAACACAGGCTTTTTTTTTTTACCTGTGTAAAGACTGCACACATACACACACATGGGAGAGAGAGGAGGTGTGCACGCACACACACACCCTAATGGTGACCATAACATCCCAGAACTGGATTTAAAAAAATGGAGTTGGACAACAAATCTGACAACATGGAGGCCAAATTGCAAATGTTCATGGAGGGTACTTGTAGGGAACATACTGGATTTAAAAAGGAGGTGTGTGAGCAAAGAGGGAGTGAGAATGAGATGGAAAGCCCAAGCAGGGGCGGGAGACAAGGGGCTGTAAAAGAGGGAAGAGAAAGAATGTGGCAGAGGGATACAAAAACAAAGAGGAACATTTTGAGAAAACAGAAACCTGTAAAGGAAGTGAAACGAAAACATAAAAGGATAGGGAGAAAAGACTGCATAATGACAAAGACAGAAAAGGACTGAAATGACAAATTGAGCAAAAAAGAAACACTGAGGACATAAAGAAATACAGAGAGAAAGCAAAGACAGATATAGGGAGTGGGATATAGACATACAAAAAAGAAAGACAAGGCAGAAAAAGACAGAGAAGGAAAACAGTGAAAAGAACAGCATGAAAGTGTGAAGGGAAGAAGAGTGAACATAAGACATCGGTATAAGAGTTTAATAGTAAAAGAAAGCCATAGTGGAGTAAAAGAAAAGACAGAAAGTGGGAGACAGACATAAAAAAGATAGACAAGGCAGAAAAAGACAAAGAAAAAAAAAGACAGAAGAAAAGAAGGAAAGAAAGACACAAAGAAAGAAAGAAAAAAAAAAAGACAGACAGAAACAAAGATAGAAAGATAGAAAGAAAGAAAGAAAGAAAGAAAGAAAGAAAGAAAGAAAGAAAGAGAGACAAAGACAGAAAGAAAGAAACAAAGACAGAGAGAGAAAGAAAGAGAGACAGAAAGAAACAAAGACACAAACAAACAAAGACACAAAGACAGAAACAAAGACACAAAGACAGACAGAAAGAAAGAGAAGTCTCACCAAGGAAACAATATCCAGCAGGAAATCAACCAGCTGACAGAACTCCACCAATGAGAGCTCTGGAGGATCTAAGCTCCCAGCATGCCGTGGTGCGTGTGTGCTGCTGTTCACTGTCCTCCTGCAACAGAGGCATATTTGAGATTATTTTGAGTAAGATATGATGGTTAGCAGTTAAGGTCAGGGTTGATGATGCAAATCTGTGGATACACTTTGTTTGATGTCAAAACTAGAGATCTGCTGTGGGTGTAACGGCAGTGGGAAAAGTATCTTGGCACACATTCTGCCCCTGGTACCTGCTGAGCATCGTTTCAACACAACAGCGTACCCAAACAAGAATAGCAGACCAGCGGCATTCCCTCTACTCTTTCGGAAGATGAAACCTCCAGCAGGATAATGCATCATTATTTCAAAATGGCTCCAAACACATGACAGCAACTATAGTTTTCCCCAGATTTGTTTCTGATGCCTCATAAAGTGGCGACTTGAGTGCATATGTACACGTGGATTTTAACATATATACCTGCAGCACTCCTCAAACCAGCGAGCGATGTAGTCCCACATGTAGTACGGCTCAAACGAGTTAAACAGGAGATTGGCTGTTTTAATCAGTTCTGCCGTCTTCTTGTTCTCTCGTAGTTTACTTAGAAAGAAGCAAAAAGCTAAATTAGCATCATGCTTTTCATGGTTTGTATGGATTAAAAAATTAACAAACACATCCATTATAATGCTAGTGATTGATAAAAAGATTTTTTATTCATCATGTAAAAATATCAAATGTCAAAAGGCAACATTTACAAAATGTAAACGTAAAATGCAAAAATTTGACTGGCACTACATGTATTATGACTGTATATTTCACACAAAAAACTGACTGTTGGCCATTTGTCATTATTTTGACAAAGTTTTTTCAACCTTTTTCATATATTTTTATATTTGTATATTGCAATTTTACTTATTTTCCATTCAAACATTGTAATGCTGTTATTTTCATTTCAAGTATTACTTTAAATGTTGTAATGTTAGAATTGTTGGATGTTATTAGCTTTAACATATCCCATTTGTCCTATTTTACCTTTATTTTTCTTTGATGATGCAACAACCAAACTTTCATCATGGAGTTCATTTAAGTTTTATCATATGTAATGTCTAAAAGGCACAGGTGGGCAGGTGGTGGACTGGACTGACCTGCTGAGGTGTGTGTGGTCTTTACTGAATGGACTCTGGTTTTGGAGGTCCAACTCTGTTCGGCACTGTGTGTGTAGAGTCCGAAACACCTCGATCAGAACATCCTCTAGGATTGCTGGGCCTGGAGAGAGACACATACAGATAGGAGAGATGATATACACAGCGGATAGCTTACATTTAGATACAACACTAACTAGACTATTGGTGTCTACATATTGATAGACTGGTTACCAAGCTCCGGTTTGTCCAGCAGACTGATGAGGATGCGAAATGGCTTGAGGTCGTGCATGAGGATGCTTTCCTCTTCCCCACCTCGAGCCTTGCCCTGCAAGATCCCCACCATTGCCTGAAAACACACACACACACACACACACACACACACACACACACACGCACACAGACACGCACACAGACACGCACACAGACACGCACACAGACACGCACACAGACACGCACACCTCTATTACAGTAGAGATCAGAAAAAATCTGTAAACTCCACGTCCACTTTAGACACCGCAGAGATAACATTTATTTGTTTTTTTATCTTTTTTGTTTTAATGTTGCTTCCTATAATATTTGGCAGAACCAATTTCATATTTGCATTGAGCCCCCCTTTCATTTTTTTCTCTTTTTGTGTGTGTTTCATGCTTCGTCTGCCACATAATGGGCTGAAGCCAGGAACAGACGGTCTCGGTAGTACCAACCTTCTCCCAATGGAGGGAGCTCCAATAACTATTTCAGAGCAGATGGCAGAAGAGGAAACAAAAAACAAAACAAAAACAAAAAAAAACACTTTCAAAAACTAAACTTCCCCTCCTGGTTGCTCTGTGTGCTCCCTGTTTTGAGCGTGACAGGACAGATTACACAAGTGTGTCTGTGTATGTGTGTGTAAACTGAAGTGAACTGGGAGCAGTCTTCAAAGGACAGGCTACTGGGAATAGGAGAAGAGAGCAGGACATATAAGCAAACGCCAGAGAGGATATGGGAGGTGTCGGAGGAGAAGGATTAAAGGGGATGGATAAATTGTGTGGCAGATAAAAGAGGGTCAGATCTGTTAAACTGAGGATGGACCCCAACACACACACACACACACACACACACACACACACACAGACACACACAGACACACACAGACACACACACACACACACACACACTTCCCTACCCCACACATATACACATTCGATCTCAGGAGACATGTGATTTGGGGATTGTTTGGAAGCTGATTTTACACATAAGAAACCATTTTTCAATGCTGACCTATTTGCAATTAGCTTGAAACCTCACCTGGACCAGCATGTCTTTAGAGAAGGTGTTGAAGTAGTGGCTAGCATGCTCCTCTGGGTTGCTCTGTCGAGTGCTGCGAGGGCCTGTTATCACCCCGTTGTTGTCAAAACCTTCAAAAAACAAAGACATACAGTTATAATCGCATCGATAGATACTCAGATGTGCATCCAGCATAAGAAGAAAAGCACTAATCCAGATTGGAGTAAATGGAGATTTAGTCTTTACTGAGAAAAACTATCTGTATCTTCCAGTTAATCCTCCTCCTCTTCTTTGTTAAGTCCTAATGGCTGTTGCCAACATCACTCAGATTCCAGCTATGGTGTAGTAGAGTATATCTTGGACTGATTCACACTATAGAAGCCTAGCCAGATTCAGAGTGGTAGGGCCTGTCAATCTTCAACATCACTGAACAGTTTTTAAAAAAGCCAGTCCTGAGCACACTCACGCCACAAGATTCCATTCACCAGAGAGAAAAAAACATCCGACCGGCCTAGAATCTGGCTTACAACTGGAATTAGAATCACACTGTACTGTATATCCTAATTACGGCCTTGACCGTCAATCCACTTGTTATTTGTTCCTTTGCCAAATTTGACACATTCTAATGCTGCAATCATTGCAAGTTGCTTTGGAGAAGAGAGAGTGAGAGTGTAACTTGATATAGTCAGGATCCACCCTTAGCCATGCAGACACTTACCAGCATGTTCATCCGCAGTGAGTTGCAAACAAGAGAGAATAAAGTAAGACAATGACCACAGCAGATACACGCCTACTGTATGTTCCACAGAACAGAAAAAAATGGAAAACAGCAACAAAGCATACATATACCACGTGCCTACGCAAATCACAAAACAGAACAAGGTGTATGTAAAGGTTTGCATATCAGGGTTCCCACCATGGTCCATGTAAAATGTCTAACTCTTGTTTTATATGTCAAAGTGGTTTCATGACCTATAAATATTAATGCTTTTTATTGTTGGGTTATTCTAACATAGTTAAGTGTCTACTACAGGTTAATAAATGTGTGAATCTACATGACAACACTTTTGGGTATATTCCTGTAAAGAGTGTAAAGAACATTCTTGGACTTCCCCAAACAAAATCTCTTTAAATTCTACAATATTCCAGAAATTAAATGGTGAGTGGGAACCCTGGTCTCAATGTCTGTACTGTGTCTGTGTGTGTATTCCGCACCCAGCAACCAGGCGTAGAGTCTGCGGTTGAGGGACATGTCTCTTCTCAATACCACATGCAAAGCTGCTGACAGGATCCGGATCATGTCAGGGCGAGTCGCCTGAACACAACAGAACAGACCAGAATGTTTGTGACTGTTTCTCTGTCCCTTTCACACACATAGATACATACATACATACATAAAAACAAACACACACACACACACACACACACACTACAGATGTCAGATAAGAGTTGTGTCCCGGCCCTGACAGGTCCAGAAATGTTTTGAGGTGAAGGATTTAACAAGCAGCCAGCATGAGTCACCACCGTGGCTGTCTGAGTGGCCTCATCATGATCACACACATGCATGTGCAATTGCACAAAGAGAAAAAGACACACACACACATCTGGAATAACATAACAACAATGCCAGTACTAATACTAGCTGATATATAAATAGCTCGACATATCAATATCAGCCAGTTAGACACTTTGGTCTAATCCTTACTGTAAGACAGACACACACATCATTACCATTCTGTAGTTAACACACAGGCCTATAGTGTTAGCCAGACCTCAGTCACACAGCCTTCCTTACCTGGCTCATATGGAAGGGGAAGCAGAAGAGGATCAGGTCCAGGGTGCTCCTCTGCACCAACACACTTGAGTCTTGGACTGAGGTACTGACCGCCTCTACCTGGTGAGAACAGAGACACATTATTATTCAACCTGCCTATGTATATTAAAAACAAATTGAACTTTATATAACATTACACTCTTAACCCATTTGAATAGACACAGTGATTCAAGTTAAACCTGCGATGGCAATCGCTCTGAATGGGTGAACACATGCCATTAGACCTGGCTTTAAAGATGCATCACACACAACTTGGCTTTGGTAATCATGATTTTTAATTTTATGTTATTGACAACATTTCATCTGATGAGCCGCTGAGCAAAATACATTGCTCATGCCATTGTTAATAAAAGACTCATACTTTTATGGGGTAAGTATGTGGACACTACGCAAACATTTGTGGTTTATTTTGTCTGACTACTGACGTTCATCTTGCAGTTACCAGCACCTCACGCTCTGTGGTACCCGCTATGTGCAAATCTGTAATGTTTTTTGTTTTTAAATATTGACTTCTATTCCAAATTTGCATTTTGGACACTTACATATGATAAAACCTGATGCAAACATTGAACTCATGCTAAACAACCCAAATCACTAAAACATCAGCTTTACTACACTGCAATTTTGAAGAAGGTGTGCAGACTTTATTTTCAGCTCAGGGGCACGCAATTCTGTCACTAAGTATTTTGACAATGACATGTTTGTATTGTAGTGTACTGTCATGTACCATGAGCTCGATGTCACTGCCTATGACATAGAGCTGGTCCTCCATGGAGAGCTTGCGATTGAGGTGCAGCAGAACAAAAGTCACCCCAGGGAGACGCACAGCAGGGCTGGTCAGGATGCTGCCCCACAAGGCACTGTAGAAGGCCGACTGCTCCACTGCTGCAGCCACCTTCTCCAACAGGGTGTTGGTTCTATGGAAAACACAGACAGGACATAGTGAACATGCTCATCAAGTACACACCAGCACTGACCTCCTACCACACTACCACTGCAGTGCACTGCACTCTGCTTCACATGTCGTGGGCAGACTGACCAACAGTGTGTTTCCTCCCAGGTGGAGGCAGTCCGTGCCCTCATGCAGTGGTGTTAATGGTCAATTGTTAAGCAACCAATTAAGCAGAACCACCAGCAGAATTTTCCTGCTGGTTATGTTGGGGTCTTGTAAGTTTGAACACACAGTTACATATTTAATGAGTTGCATTAGTTGCAGAGGTTGTATTGCTCCTTGGTCTACAGGTAAATGCTATTTCTGAGTTTTCTTTCCGTAATGTAACATCACTTAACGGCACACAGCACACTCATCGAAATGGTAAGTAAGCAAAAGATATCAAAAGCGCCAGAGAGAGAGAGAGAGATACATCATCCAATGCTGGTGAGCTCTCTCTGAATGGAGCACTCACTCACTGCTGTTTATGAGACCATTTGGATGTCACTGTGAAGCTTTAATTTTCCATTTCCAGGAGCTGAGTAGGATCTGAGTGCCAGTACGTGTACATAATACTAAATTAATTTGGGCAAATAAATTGAATCTGTGAAATCTCAATTAGAACAGATGGGATGCTATTGTGCTGCTGGCTGATAAGGCAGGTGTTTTTTAAAATCCTAGTGTAGCTTTAAAGGGACCATTCACCCCAAAATCAAAAATACATATTTTTCATTTTACCTGTAGTGCTATATTATTTCAGTTAATTCCTACATGAAACTGCTCACACCAAGGTCTATGGATTCTCCTGAGTAACCAGGTCATGATTTCTGGAAAGAGACATTGCTGTTGAGTTTTTCAAAGGTATTTTTTTGGTGCTTTGAGCACCACAAGCTGAGTGCCATATAGTCCCATTATACTCAAAAAATACAGAAATCTCTACGGGCGATATCTCCAAAACTCGGCAACTTACACCAAAATAATCTAGATGGTTCAATAGCACTACAGGTAAGAGGAAAAATATGTATTTTTGATTGTGGGGTGAACTGTCCCTTTAAGATATAAAGAAACTTAAATGTCCTCCATGTGAAAACTGAATTATTGAGACAAGCAAATAGTAACAGGAAACGGTAGTAAAAAATAATGCAACCTCCTGTTAACCTCTGCAACTTCTCAGAAGCAAAATAAACTCAAGGGAAGAATGTAAAATACTGCATATCTAATATACTAAAACTATAGAGTATACATTTAAATTAAAAACTAGAAAAAGTATACATGTTCACCCCTACAAACAGGTCTTTTTCACAGCAGACATTTTGACATCATACCAGGAAAAGCACAGGTGTTACTAATAACATTAATTACATCTGGCATTTTTTATTGGGACACTTAAATCTATGAAGCCATCGTTAATTTCATCAGTCACACCTGTGCCTTTCCTGCTAAAACAAGTTAAATGGTCTACCATGAAGAAGTCCTATGATGCAGTCACCCTCCAGGCCAATTATGTCACCATGGCTTAACCTGTAACTGCAGCGCCCTCTAGTGCCTGTGAGAGTAATTAAGGTAGCACTGATGAGATGAACAATTTCCCAGCTTTTGCAACATCTGAGATGTCATCCACAACTTATGAACAAAACAACCTGAATAAATTAAAAGGAATAAATCATGTGTAGTCAGTTTGCAGAACAGTCTGGTTAGTTGGCCTTGCATAGTACTAAGCTAGACTAAATTAAACATTTTACTACGTCTAGGCCTAAATCTGGGAAACCAGCCAATTACGGGACATTAATACAAATGTCAACATATATGAAGTATATGACAATTAAAAAGAAAAAGCTTCAGATAAAAGAAAATACTATAAATATGAAATTTGTTGAGACAGTAAATGTAAACATAGTAGACGCAAATGTCTGCAGGTAATTCCTGGTACCAAACAATAAACATGTTTTGAACTGTGAAACTAACTAGGTTTTGTCTAAGAGACAAAAGTCTTTGGGCTGTGTCTTGAGTTTGAAACATTAGTCTTGCAATGACTCATATATCTCATGTATCATTCATACAATCTGAAATCATTTCCC
Source organism: Siniperca chuatsi (assembly GCF_020085105.1). NCBI lineage: Eukaryota > Metazoa > Chordata > Actinopteri > Centrarchiformes > Sinipercidae > Siniperca > Siniperca chuatsi. The sequence goes on along the minus strand of NC_058050.1, from coordinate 23,936,611 downwards.
ATCCACATTATGCTACAAAATGCTTTCTCCTAATGGCCTGTTCCCATGTGCACATTAAAAAGTGTTTTCCTTTCCATTCCTGCTCTTCTCACCTGTCGTAATACTCAGAGCCCTCCTCCAGGCCAGGCAGTACCCCAGTCAGTAGCCCCTGTAGGCCTGGTTTCAGAGTCTTTCCCAGGGGCAAGTAGTAAGTCTCATAGAGCCCCAGTAGGACAGGCTTCACAGACATAGCGGCATTGGAGAGTAAAGGGAAGAGCCCGGAGCTGCAGTGATGAAAAGGATATGAGTGATGTCAAGATTTGATACCAGCTAAAAACTTTGTCAAGCAAACGTTATTGGCCACTGTTTGTGGTACAGTATTACCTATAAAGAAAGAGGTCTTTGGCCAGCCTCTTAGGTCCAATGATCTTGAAGATGATCTCGTAGGTCTCCAAGGCCTTGCGGTGGACTCCGCTGGGCAGGGCAGGGTGGAGGCATTGGGCCAGCCGTTTGCCTATCGTCAGCTTCTTGGGTACCACTTGGTATTTTGCATTGTTCTGCAAAACCTGAGACAGGATGTAAAAAATGGTGGATATGAGGCATGCACAGACAACAGTGTTGTCTCTTGTCATGATATGGTGGCCTTAAAAAAAACAAGCATTTTGTTTTACTATGTGTAATTAAACCCTTTTGGCATATGCAGTCATGAAAACTGTACATCTGTATTTTACGACTCATGCAGTTACAGCAGGCTGAATACCAGCAAAGTCTCAAAGTGAGACTTCAGTCGTATATACATATGTATTTGTATGTCTTTGCCTTCTCTACAACTCTCTAGTGCATTGTATGCCAAGCTGTGGCCTGTCTGAGATCATTACCTTATTGAGTTTGCCCAGTGCAGAGATGAGGTCTGCCCACTCACTGGAGTACTCAAAGTTCTTAAGGGCTTTGTCCACTGCTGCTACATAGTTCCTGTACTTGGAGTCACTGAGCAACTCCACTTCCTCTGCATTCATTCTCCTGGGTGGTTATTACGCTAATGTAAAACACCAGGCACACATATGTACATCACACCTGCAATGAAATAACAAGACAAAAAAAGATTTTTAAAAAATACACATTGTCTGTGAGTTAAAGTTTATTCATCTTAATGCTTGACCGTGAAGAAAAACGCCTGAGCCTATCAATCACTATGTGGTCCAATAATCTGCCAGGATGTAGTTCGAGCCATTTTAATAGACCAGGTCAAATAAATCAGAAGGAGCAAAGCCTGACCTGAGCAGCCATTACTCTGTTTGTTTTACGTGTTTGGAAATTAATCAAGATGACCGACGTGCTGAAGAGGAGGAGTAATGCTGCTGCTGTCACTCCTCCAGTGCAATCTTTCAGAAATACATTTATTTTAAAGGAATGGCGTGCCAGGCAACAGATTTCTGCAGGTGGTACACAGGAGTATGATTGGTATTTCACATCACAAGGCCGTCTTAACAGTCTCACCGTGAAATGGGCTCTTGTTAGCATGCGGTGAGGTTGTTAAATCCATGCTACACAGTCTCATCCAGGCATTAAAAACATAAATACTGTTAAGACTAATTACATTTCCTGTCTTTTATATGGAGTTTTAAATGTAGGCTAAGGTACTAGCACATGAGCACACCTAACTCGACATGACTTCTGACCTTCAGTTACTCAGTCCTTAGAATAGTGTAATAGTGTCAGTGGAAGGAGGGGACATTAGGCCAATCAAATATTACAACATCATGTGCTCTTTGGGTTATATGGGGGGTTTTTGGGTTATATCAATAGGAGGGGCTCGAACTGATTTAGAAAAGGCAAGTGACATTTACGTTGTGAGCTTTGCCCACTAAGCAAGGCAACAGACTTTTTCATGGTAGACATTTTGACTGGCCACAGCAGGAAAGGTGGAACTGATAACATTATTCATGACTCAGTACCAATTGAATTGAATGTCCCAGGAAACCATATCAGTGAGCCATAAAGCACACTGCAGCTAATGCTAATTACTGTTATTAATCACACCTGTGCGTTTCCTGTAGTGACATGTCAAAACGTCAGCCGTGAAAAGTGCCTATAGCAGACAGACAGAGAACTGAAGACGCTTTGAGAAGTAGCAATACTGAGAGCCTGAGACAGTCGTGTAGTTGGAAATTCAGGGAAATGTAACGTTGTGTGTAAGAGACTGGCTTGTGACCGCTGGCAGTTTTGCACTCACTGAGCTAAACAGACATGAGTACGGCTGCAAAGTGTCAACAACATAGTAACTGTAGAGCAGGTACCGCACACCTGTCGTCCGAACTACAGCAGCCGTTGCACACGTTGTATGTTAACGTTCTTTGGTGGAAAAAATACCGCTAATATAAACGCACCTTTAGCCAAGGAATACTTGCAAAATTTTCATAACCGCGTTACTGTCGTTATAATTTGTGTGTGAGAAAGGAACTGTTACAGTTACAGTAACGCTATAGCTAACAGCTACCTTGCCACTAGCTAACCTAAGTTAGGTGAGGTGATTTCAGCTAACGTACATGGCACACAACGTTAAACATTTAAGCTGATGTAAAAGCTTACCGTTGTAGTATATAGGCCAGCAACTGTCATTCAATCATGTGCCCGGTTCGCCGAGTAAAAACGGCTGACAACGTCAATAATATGACTAGCAAGCTAGCTAACGTTAGTAGCAGGTAGTTTAAATGATGTAGATGCAGGGCCCGGCTCTGATGTCACCCCTTCATGTAACCTCAGTCAAGTCCTTTGACAATAAGGCTTTGGAAGCAGATAATAGGTAATTATATTCTCATTTCTCTTAATATGGTCCCGCAGTGTGTAAATAAACAGTGATGAGCGCATCAGTAGCTTCCTGTACCAGAGATACAAAGCGAGACGATTGACAGCTCCCAGACTGCACTGCAGATTAGCTGTACGTCCAACTGCTCCAGTCTTCCGCCTCTCTGCTCTGCGGAGTCACCATGGAAGTCACCCACAGTTGCACCAAAGAATCTCGGAGGTTAAGTTCTCTGTCTTCACAATAAAAGCTGAATATTTTTCAGATTTGAAAAGTTCAACTTCGGCTTCAGCAGTTACAGCGTCTGCGTATTTTAGCACGTGTTATTGTTTTGTATTATTTTAATCAAGTTACCTAATGGTTCGACTGTTAAGCTGCAACACATACTCTTGCCTTTAATCTCTGGAGACATACAGTCTTATAAATTGCACATTCGAATATTTTATGTCCAAACAATAACAACAAATAATAATAAAACCCCTTTTGACAAAGTAGTTTTTCACTAATTTTCCCTCCTGGGTCTGAGCAGGAGGTCTTGCTACCATGCACTGTAGAGGGAGTTTCTGGAGGCCATAATTTAGCTGAGTTGTGGAAGCAACATTACTCTGCTTTATTTAATTGTGTTAAAAGTGAGCCCTACAAAGCGGGCAATATTGCCAACAGTGATACATTGGGAATCACAACCAATGAGCAATAATACAAGCAATAATACAGCTTTCTGAGAATAAAGCAAGTGGTTCAGATCTAATCACTGCAGAGCACCTTAAGTTTGCAAGCCCCAAAGGTTGCAGCTCTTCTTGCCATTTGTTTTATGGCTTTATGACTCATGGACTGTTGACAGACTCTACGTTGTCTGTTACTCTTGTGCCTGTCATCAAGGACAGAGCTGGCAAGGATGGGAGCCTGGATAGTTACAGGCCAATTGCACTAGCCAGTGTGGTATCTCACAGCCTGGAAAGGACTCTAGTAGATCGTTTATGTGAATATATTGATACCACAGACAACCAGTTTGGCTTCAAGGCTAAGCGTGGCACTGAGTTGTGTATCTATGCCTTGAAAGAAGTAGCTGAAATGTATAGAAGGCAAAATTCCTCTGTTCTTCCTCTGTACTGGTATGCCAACCAGAGTGTGCAGGTCAAATGGGGCAATAGAGTCTCTGCTCCCTTTGGATGCTGGTAATGGAGTATGACAAGGGGGGGCTTTTTATCTGTCAGGGTAAGTGCTATGTGTTTGTAAAACAAAACATCTCGGGCACTTCATTACAGATCAAATGTCAGATGCCGATGGCATGTATAGGCAGTGCCTGTAGGCTATTATATGAACTGAACTAACACTTTTTTATTTTGAAATGTCTGACCGGATGCTCTTCTCTTCCTATGGTGTACTTGATACCGGCTGTATCGTCACCCAACTACCAACCTCTGGATTCTGCTAGGTTAAATCAGATAGATGTGCTTTTATGTTTGTTTTACTTTGGATGCTATAGTGCTATCTAACGTCACCTGGCCGCACTGAGTTTTTATTAGTGCATGATTTAATTATTATTATTATTTTTTAATTCTTTCTGAATATTGCGCTGCGTTAATGGCAGACTCGGAGATGCCAGCCAAACCACATGGAGTTGGAGTCTTCATAGAGCTGAGAAAAAGGCTTCAGAGTGGACTACTTATTGTCGGGTAATTATGATAGAAAGCTAAACAGTTACAGTTGGGTCATATTATTCTATTACGTAACATTATTCTGTTTCTTGGCAAGTTATACAAGCTAGGCTAGCTAAGAGCATTAGCTAACTTAGCCCAATAAATGTGGACTGATGCTGCAGCGTCGAGATGAGTTGCTAAATGTTATGTGTCTGTTTCACTGACATATTCAAAACTCTAATGTTAGCTAACCACTGTTACTGCTACTGTTATTTCGCCACTTTGTTTCATGCCACTGTTGTTGGACACTTTGCAGTTGCATCATGTAGCAGCCCTTACCACATTTTTAATGTTGACGATATGTCCCTAATCCTCAAAGACACCTATCTATCTCTCTATATATCTGTCTTGACATTATAAAAGGTGGCACATTAAATTAGTCCTATTTGCCATCTTTTAATTTTGATGGATGTCATAAATGTGTAAAAGAGGCTACATGAGAAATACAAACTGGGCTTGTCTGTAGAACTAAGTGTAAAACTGTGGTTCCTGCTTATTGTATCTTAAAACATGTAGAAAAGTAGCTAATTGCATCATGAGAGGAGGTTTTGCATATGGTACATGTGGAGTGTTTATCAGTGGTGGGGTAACTATGTGCATTTACTTACTTAAGTACTATGTGCATGTACTTAAGAACAATTTTGAGGTATGTGTACTTATTTGAGTATTTCCATTGAATGCTGCCTTATAGTTCTACTCCTCTGCATTTCAAAGGGAAATGTTGTACTTTTCACACCACTATATTTATTTGAGAGACAGCCATAGTTACTAGTTACTTTCCAGATTAAGATTTTACGTGCAAAACACAAGATCACTTTATAAAATATGATGCATTATTATAGATTAAACTATGCAACAGTATATTACGCTGTTTAATTTTTTCCAACTTGACAATCTACAACATTAAAGTACACCTACATATATAATAATGATCCTATAATATAATGATATAACACTGCAAGGGGTAATTCTGCATAATGACTGCTTTTATTTTGGATACGTTAGGTACAATTTTTGGGCCTGATAATTATCAGGAGTGTACCCTGCGTCTCCTTTCTTCACACAGACAGTATAGCCTGGATATCATAGTGTAAAGGCATGCTAATTAAATAGAATTTGATAGAAGTTAATACTATTATAAGTTGGTGTAACTGCCTGAGTTGTAAAATAAAGATGTACAGTTTTCATGACTGCATATGCCAAAAGGGTTTAATTACACATAGTAGAACAAAATGCTTGTTTTTTTAAAGCACTTTGTAAACTTGTATTTGAAAAGTACTATAAGAATAAAGGATTATTCATATTATATTATTATTATTATTATTATTATCAATTCATTAACTAATGATATATTGCAGCAAAGATGAGCTTTGATTACGGCGCCTCTGCTTGCTGAAAATAGATGTAGTTGACCTCCACCATCACTAGATGGGGTTAATGAGATTTGACAGGCAGTAGAATGAGCCCTGGTCCTCTCCTCTCTCCCAAAGCACTGACTGTACAGTGGAGAGGTGACTCTGTACCCAACTGCACAGCGGGAGGAATCTTGTTCTCACTACATATAACTACATTTTGTACAACTAATATAGAGCTGAAAGTTATGTGAAGACTAGGAGAGCTGAAGTTAAACATTTCTCGTAAAAGGAGATTAAATAAAAGCCACCATCCACTTAGAGTAGGACTGTACACTTTCAATGTTTCCAGTGCTGTAAGAAAAACATAATATACATACAAAACAATGTAACAAAATCCCTTGAAGTACAGCACTATAACCAGAGGAAGTGCTCGGCCTGCATCCAGTTTGTTTCCAGTTAAAACAGTGCTTCTCTCAGCTAGTGGTGTTCATGAACTCAGTCATTGAAACAATACTTCCTTTAGCTGAGACAGCAGCACCCAGCAGGAGGTAGAAGTGGTATTTATGATTGTATTTTATTTGTAATAGTTCTTTACTTTAGTAGGCCCAGTTCTGCAGAGAACAGTCATTGGACTCTTATGTTTATATTATGATCTCTCCACCCAGAGTACTTGACAGAGAAAACAACAGATTTTGTCCTGCACCATAGACTGCATATAAATATATATTTATTAATTATATATTGTCATATTTATATACAGTCTATGTTCTGCACTAAAGGCTGACTCGTTAATCACTGAATTGAGAACTTGACTAATTACACATCCTCCTGAATTCATATTTGTTTGATTTGATGTTGCCAAGTTTTTTGGGATATCGGCTTTTTGTTCTCTAATTATGTATTAAGTATCATGAACAGAGGTTACGAAATGAGCCAGCCTCCTCTGTTGAGAGGTTGTAAAACGTCCTAGAGTTGGATAAGAAGACCAGTACCACTCTCATGTATGCCCGTTCAATGTAAGGCTACAGCCAGCAGATGGTTAGCTTAGCTTAACATAAAGACGGGAAACGGGGGGAAACAGCTCGTCTGGCTCTGTTTTAGAAGGTAACAAAATCCACCTACCAGTACTAATCAATTAACAAGTTATATCTGGTTTGTTTAATCTGTGCAAAAACCAAAGCGTAAAAAGGACAAGTTGTGGTTTTACAGGGGTAATGTGCAGGACTTCTTCTTGGCTGGGAGCAGTGACTTCCTGGAGTCTCTGTTGGTTGCCTGGCAACCTCATGGTAACAACAAGACTACAGGAGCCAGGCTAGGTGTTTCCCCCTGTTTCCAGTCTTTATGCTAAGCTAAGCTAATCGTCTCCTGGCTCTAGTTTCATATGTGGCGTACAGACATGAGAAGTATTGATCTTCTCAACAAATAAGCATATTTCTTCTATTTCTATTTCTTGTACGAGTTCCCTTAAACCTGTGTGCGTAAAGCGTCTGCTCGCATCTGCTCTCCAGAAAAGATGTAGCCAGAAGTCCTGCAGACGTGGTCGTGACAGGTGGAGATTCCTCTCTCCACATCCGGACTCCCAGAGGCCAGCTGAGCCTGACTTTGCCAGAAGGAGTGACCTTCGAGCAAGGATCCTGCATTCCGACACATGCAGGAGAATCCTGTGGAGAGGAGCTGCATTTCAGACTGCGCATCACTGTCGCACAAAGGACAGATGAAGGTAATGTCCAGGACAACTATGGAAACACATCTAGACACGTGCAGCCTCCCTCTGCTCTGCTAGACTCCTCTGTGCCAAGGCAAGAATAAAGTCTTTGGTAGCTATTTAGAGCTTGCTGTCTATTCTGAATTAATTGGATTGAGCCACTTGGTCATCTGAGACAGTGAAGGTGTAAATTTTACTCTCTGGATCCTCCACGGCCCACAAGCAACTGATCATCAGAATCATGAGAATACTCCCTTTAAGTTTTGGTTTGATCTCATATCATCAAAAGTGTACCCCAGAGTCATTGCATAATATCCCCAAACTCCATCTTTTGGCATTTCCTGAGAATAAGTTACATCCAAGGACAGTCGGTGGCAAATCCAATCAAAATCGGATTGATTGCCCACTCCCTAGCCAAGCCACCTTCGCCACCCAGTATTTTATCGATTTTGTGCTCTGTAGTACAAGGTTACCCACCCTTTCACCAAATCTGGCTCATTTATTTGTTTGACTTTGGTGCTCCACAGAGGCTTCTGACAGCGTGATGGAGAGACTTCGGGCAAACGAGACTTATTGCTTCCTCTGCCAGGGCTGCATGACCAGGCTGCTCGAGGACAGGTGAGGAGCAGACTGACGAGGAAGAGCATGAGTGGAAATGGGTTTTTGTTTACACCCACCTCCGTAGGAAGAGGAGCGGGTGTTTATTGATGGTGTGGCCCAGCGGTAGAAGTGATAGTCTGGGAAAGAGAAACTGATGGATGGAGCTGGAGCGGAGTCCACAGTTGTCAACCTGACTGGGTTAGAGTTAGAGTCAGTGTGATGTAAAGGTCTGCGCTACCCATTAAAAAACAATTGTGTTTCCTACCTTGAGGTGATTCAGCTGGAGTGGTGTTGTTCTTATTGCCTTAAGCTTGTAGCTTTCTCTGGTCAGCAATGTGACATGCTGAAAATTGCAAAAACTGCATTACCCAAACCCTTGGCCTCTGGCTATGTTTCTCAGCAATAACCCACGTAAAAGTTGGCAAAAACATATTTTTTGCATTCAACAAGGGCTGGGGAAAGTAAAAATGTCAGGAGAAGTGCTTGGAGCGGGGTAAAAGTTCTAATTTCAGCAACATTATGCCTCATTATGCTTTGTAGTAATATGTTCCATTTTATGGCTGCTCAGAGGTACTAATGCTACCATTGACTGCAACCATCACAAAGTATCCTCTGAACGTTTTCTTTGTATAGCCTAAAACGGTGCATACTAAGTGATTTACTGGATTGAATAAAAATGAGTAACCAGTATTTTTATATTAAAGCTAGGGTATGTAATGTATTTCAGAAGCATTTTTGTTATATTTGTTGAAATCATCCCAACGGCAATCAATAAATCCAATGCTCTAGGGTGAAAAAAATTAAATTACCTAAGTCTGCAGTTCCGCTCAGTCCTACTGAGCATTTTAACATCTTTCCGCTCATCAGTCTCATGGCTCTCATCAACCTCGTTTTAGCCACAGGATGCAGCTGTTTTCAGTTAAATATCTCTTAAAAAAAAAAAAAAAAAAAAAAAAACCCACTGTATTGCGAGCTGCCCAGCACCAAAATGCAGACAGACAAAGTTAGTGACGAGCTGGTGAAAATAGTGAAGCATTTAGCAGCTAAATAGCCAGATATTTCCCTCAGAAGTTAGAGGAAACCAAAGCAGAACTTAAAGAAGAGTAAATATTGGACTTAAATTGATCAGGTAGCCAGAAACATGACTTCAAATGAATACTAATATTGCTTCATAATTTCTGGATGTGTAAAAATGTAACTGTTTGCTAACACATTAGTCTCTGGCCCTAAGGAAACTCTGTTTATTGAGAGATAACAACAGCTAATACAATTTCCAAAGATCTCTGGACAATGATAGAAAGAAAAGTCGTAATTGGGTTTTGTTTTTTGTTTTTGGTTTTCCCCTCTTCCTCAGAGTGTTTAAACGAGTTCTTCCTCTCCCTAATGGCAACTGGAACGCTATCGTGGACGACTGGTGTTGCCACCCAGATCCGTTCGCTAAGAAGCTGCTGCCCCGAGCAGGGGATTGTTTACTGGGCGACACCTTCCTCCTCCTTGCCAGAGATGGTAACTGCGCACAGACTCTCACAGAGGAAGTGAGCCCTGTTGGCTCAGATGACAGTCAAGATCCAAAGGTGAGGGACGTGCAAAGGAAAACAACCAGTTTGCTTCTTTATTCTTAGAAGGAAGACAAAGCCTTTAAACCAGCATTTCAGAGTTCTGGAATTCCTGGAAAACCTAGGATTTGTTTTAGACAAAGAAGCCTGGATGAAAGAATGTTTACTGTGGTTGGCCATCAGATTGTAAGAATCAATCAATACCAGATTTTTTTTAAACAAAAGGCAAAAATTGTATTCATAGCCGTATCATACAGTATACTCACCCACACAGACACACTCCTCAGACAGCTGCATCAGTGAAGTCAAACTCTCGCACTCTGTAGACAAGGACTGATCTCCCTACTCTTCTATTAGTCATTCTCTGTACGAGTGGTACTCTTTGCATGACTGAGAGAAATAGAAAGAGAGGCAGATAAAAAAAGAGTAAGAAAACAAATGACTGTCTACCGTATTTATCTCTCTCTGTCTCTCCTCCTCTGTCTTCCATCCTGGTTATAGTGGCTATTGATTGTGGTTTTAAAACAGCCAAGTTAAAGATGGGTGTACATGAATGATATTCTGGTTTTTACCTGTGTTACGTACAGAAACCCTGCCGCCGCCTGACACTCGTCTCCTGCAAGAGCTGTTCATCAGAGCTGGGAGAGGCTGTCGCACCAGGTATAAATCACTCTTAAAAGATTTTCATAAATAATCATTATTTTCTATTGTGTATATGAGCCTTTATCTGTTGTATCTTACAGAAAACCTGAAACTGTACATCACACAGGTGGTGGTGGAGCCCGCTGTGGGAGACAGAAAGCCAGAAGCTTCACTTAACAGGCAGGTTTTTATCTAAACTTCTTGTGGAGACAGTTAGGAAACTGTAGCTGTTAAAGTACACACAGTCCCTCTAGGTTAACCATTGTGGCTGTTGTCCCTCACAGTAAAATCAGTACAGGGACTATAAGTCAGTTCTAGTTCATTTGTATGTCACTGTCACCCAATATCTAAAACACCACTGATTACAGCACTGATTGGATTTTGCGGAAACTTTGGGGATGACTTATATCAGCATTGTGTTCAGGATTTTTCAAAAATATTGCAATGTTACAATTGTATGTATGAATGAAAAATAGCAGCATACGCATGACCATAAAAATTAACATATTTTTCCATAACTTTATCTTGGAGACATTTGGTGAGCAAGTAAAACATGAACACAGTGTCATCTTGCCAAAAGCCATTGATAGCTGCATTCTATTTTACTGTGAGTGAAGGTTAAATGACTGCAAGTCAATATGCTCTAAAAAGACTATATATGTAAATGAATGGACATTGTCTCTTTTCGACAGATCTCTCTTCCTGGAGAGGGCTATAGCAGCCAGGCTGTTGGGGCTGTCCAACTCACTGAGCACCTTCCACTTCTCTGTCCAGACTCCTGATGAAAAAGCTTTCTTATTGGTAAGAACAAGCCGGCATAATCAGAGCAACCCAAGACATTTTTGTAAAAATAGAATACTCGTGATATGCCAGGTTCTTCAAGCAATATGAAAAGCTGATTGATTTTAGAGTTGCTGAGCAGCTTGAGTAGCTTCTTTAAAATCAGCTACAAGTGGATTATTACAAGTGGCTCTTTGTAAAACAACAGGAACACACCACTGCAATAATAAGACATTGGAATTGTTCAATAAATCTATTGTTTTGGGCAGTATGCTGAGGACCAGAATTGTCCATTTCATAATGTAGTATTGTGTAGTAGTAGTATTTTTGCACATCATTTACATTAAGTTTGAGTTTAAAAGTGCTTTAGTGTTTGACTGATATGTGTTTATATTCCAATATTGATATTATTTTAACTGAAGCTGGCAGGTGATATGTTTATCCTGTCTCACCATTTGCATAATATGAAATGTCCCATGTATTCCAGTTTTCCACAAATTGTGTTCTTGGCAGACTTTAAACTGTAGGACATTAAAACTCCTCACTGAAACAAACTGAAAAACGATAGCAGCAATAACACCGTCATTATACTTGTCTGTGAAATTGGGCCAAAATGTATGAAATCCTTTAATGTATACAAACTCAAATAACCTGCATCATATCAGAGGTGGATGCTATTTACCTCATTGTTGTATGAGAAACAAATAATAGTAATAATTGTAAAATCACCACCTTTCTAAATTGGTAATCCTTCACAGACAGAGATGTACAATATGTTATAGACCTCTTTTGAACAAACTGCTATAAAACTCCAATAATTTGGGAGGTGTAATGCTGTATGGAAAGCATAGTCAAAACCAATCACAAATGTACAGCATATGAAAAAACATGTTTTACAGCTGGAAAGTAATGCTATATTTTCTGTAGTCATGAAGTATAAAAGTGATATAGAAGGAGTATCTTTATTGAGCGACCCCAAGCAAAATATGAGGGTCATTAAAAGTACATTATCGTCACAAAGTATCACTCTAACCCCGGCATGCATGAGTGGATGCACAAAGTTCCTGTGGTGGAGTGTGATTCCTTCGCGTGACATTCGGAATGTGTATCTCAAGTGTTAAGTGACCTGTCTGCTCCTCCTGCAGCTCTGGCTGCTGAACAGTGACTCCATCGTAGCGTCAGTCCCAGAGAGGTGTGTCGGGGGTGAGAGGTCTATCAGCTCCCCCGCTCTTCACAGTCCATCAACCAGAGCTGCCAGAGCACTGAAACTCCTCTACACCGCCTGCTCTGACACAGGCATCCAGCAGAGAGAGTAAGCGAGGACACTTACCGCATCCTCCACCCTCCAACCCCCATCCCCCCCTTCAATCTTTGTTTTCCTCTTCTTAATCTTCTCCTTTCATCTTTCCAACGCACCCTCTCAATCACCACCTGTCTCGGCTCACCGCGAGCGATGAAAGACTACTTTGTTGGTGAACAGATTTTAGTTCTTAATAGAACACTTTGCGCCAAGGGTCCCTGCTCAGACATAATTGTCTATTATTTTGCGAACGAGATTGCCATCAAAGGTGTTTATCATCTCAGTGTTGTCAGTTGCATAAGCTACGCTCGTCTTTGTTGCACATACAGGGGATGTTTTTTTGACTGGCGCAAGGCTCCGTGTACCTTGCTGTGATGCATTAGAGAGGTGTAGGTGGATGTGCTGCATGTGGTTCTTCATGTTCAGCAGCACCCCACTGGAGAGGCCTTCCACTCTCATTATTTTCAACTGAATCAGCACTCTGTGTTTTTTCCGTCCTCCTCCTCTTCCCTGCAGCCGTGTAGAGTGAAGGCAGAACGGGGAAGTTTTGTTGTTTCTACCATTTTGACAACCCCACCGGCTGACTGATGGAGAAGGAGTAATTAGAGGCAAAAAAAAAAGGAGCATGGCTTATCTTCTCAGTCAAAGCAGTAAGAGTGCATTTAAATGACATGATAAACTGTATGAGCTGAGTGATGTACAGGAAACTTTTGACTGGAGTACAGAGGTAATTTTAACCAATGAATGAATGAATGAATGAACCAATGAAATTGTTACAGCCTGACTTTTTAGAGCAATACGGAATTGATATTTGAGAAATTCAACAAAGTATCAGCCAGATTCATATTTTTAACATGATCACATATCATACATAAACATTTTTGATAAAGATCCCCAAATGTAATTTTAAAGAATTGTTATCAAGATATGTATTGAGCAGGACATTTTACCGATGAAAAATAAACTAAATAAAACTTCTAAATGATCTTTGGAACACATCTTTGGGATTTCTGAACTGCAATTTCTTGTCATTTATCAGGCAACACAAATGCTGATATCGATATATCTGGAAAAAGTGTTTGCCCCCTTCCTGATTTCTTATTTTTTTGCATGTTTGTCACACTTAAATGTTTCAGATCATCAAACAAATTTTTATATTAGTCAAAGATAACACAAGTAAACACAAAATGCAGTTTTTAAATGAAGGTTGGTATTAAGGGAAAACAAAATCCAAACCTACATGCCCCTGTGTGAAAAAGTGATTGCCCCCCCAAACCTAATAACTGGTTGGGCCACCCTTAGCATCAACAACTGCAATCAAGCGTTTGCGATAACTTGCAATGAGTCTTTTACAGCGCTGTGGAGGAATTTTGACCCACTCATCTTTGCAGAATTGTTGTAATTCAGCCACATTGGAGGGTTTTCAAGCATGAACTGCCTTTTTAAGGTCATGCCACAGCATCTCAGTAGGATTCAGGTCAGGACTTTGACTAGGCCACTCCAAAGTCTTCATTTTGTTCTTCTTCAGCCATTCAGAGGTGGACTTGCTGGTGTGTTTTGGATCATTGTCCTGCTGCAGAACCCAAGTTCGCTTCAGCTTGAGGTCACGAACAGATGGCCGGACATTCTCCTTCAGGAGTTTTTGGTAGACAGCAGAATTCATGGTTCCGTTTATCACAGCAAGTCTTCCAGGTCCTGAAGCAGCAAAACAGCCCCAGACATTCACACTACCACCACCATATTTTACTGTTGGTATGATGTTCTTTTTCTGAAATGCGGTGTTACTTTTACGCCAGATGTAATGGGACACACACCTTCTGAAAAGTTCAGTTTTTGTCCACAGAGTATTTATTTTAAAATACTCTGTGGACTGACGAGACAAAATCTTTGACTAATATTTAAATTTGTTTGATGATGTGAAACACTTAAGTGTGACAAACATGCAAAAAAAATAAGAAATCAGGAAGGGGGCACTTTCTCACACCACTGTATCTGCTGGACCAATTTATCACCTACCCTCTACCTCTGTTTATTATTTTCTGTTCACTGTTTAAACCTAAATTGATCCCCAACTCCTCGTCAGTTACAAAACACGCTGAGAGTCTAGGCTTTAAGGTGCTTTGAGCAACTGCTTTTTAAATTTCACCCATTCCTGACATTTCTCTCAAGTCTTGCAAAGCTAAATGCTGGTGTTACTCACACTTCCATTTCCCCCTACATAATTTACCATTCATCCTTCATCACTCATCTCTGACATTTTTAAATTAAATGTTATGCCTGGGGAGCTGAATTCCCTGGATGGTGGCCCTCTTGCTCAGGATACAGTCGGTTACAGTCGACTGCAGCTGGAGGTTGCAGTATGTGTTGTTAAAACTGCCAATAATTGGCTGGAGAATCAGTGAGCCAATGCCTAAGTGGATTACGCTTGTCACTAATGGCAGTGACTTGATTATGAGTTGAGTGAAAGTCGCAGGCACCATCACAGTTCAGTGCAACAGGAATGAGGTCTCATAGATATGGAAATTGAGTTTAATGGAAATTGTATGGGCGACTCCTTTTCGATAGAATTCATTCTGATATATGAGTAATCAAACCTTAGTGTAGACGACATTAACTACATGTCCATGCACAAAGAATTAGGATGTAGAATGGTTTGGGTCAATACGTATACAGCATAACTTGATTAGGTTTGCTGTGTAAACAGCTTAACCCGATTAAGACACCAGTTGTTGAGTGGCTAATAGTAAATTTTCCATGCATATAAACATAACTATAGCAGTAGTGTTTCTTCAGTGTGATGTCTTAAGTAGAATTGCAAAAACTTTGAGAAGACCTTTTTTCTGCACAGATGGCTAAATGTCACCTAAACAAACTGGATCAGCACCACACACTGACAGAGCATCAATCTTTCTTCCTTCTATCACTCGTCCTCTTCTCCCTTCAGTCCCCTCTTCTTTTCGTCTCACACCTCAGACATAAATTGAGGCCACACACTCACACACACACACACTCAGTCTACTTTTATGTATCCCTAGTTATCTAATTCAGTTTACAGTTAAAAACTACTTAATTAAAATGTCAGGGCAAATGCTTCAACATGGGATTTACAGCAGCTATTCTTGGTTGTATAATGCTGTGGTAGTCACTATAAATCAGTCCTACTCTATTCTGTGTGTGTTTTCAGCATTGTAACTAGTTGGGAGGTCAATGCCATAGGACATCCTGTGGTGCTGCCGCTGAAGGTGTGTGAGGAGCTGCTGCAAGTGATAGATGACAGCAACTCTGCGCTTCCTGTGTCTACGCGTTGCATGAGGTCCTATAAGGTGAGACAGTTACTCTGTACTGTAATGGGCAACAGATGATGACTAAGGCATGTCGATCCTTGGCATAGCCACATGTTTTATTGATATTTGTAAAATGTTTACCCTGATACTGTGTAATATAAGCACAGAGATGCTGAAAGTCTTCTAATTTATCCTCATCTTTTGTAAAAAGCTGTATTAGCATCACGGCATGGACTCTTTTAGCTGACAGCAATCACTTATTTCACTTAACTTCTTACTTACAGCACCTTGTTTTTCCATTATTCAGTAGTGCTTGACAGTGTTTTTATCCCGCCTTAATTAACTTCATGATTCAGAGCTTTCAGTTAAAAGCTTCGCTCTAGGGATTATGTGGGTCAAATTTAAGGTTTTACTTCTGTCAGCCTTATTCCAGCTTCTATACACCTGTAATTGTGCAAAATGTGTATATTTAGCTTGAGTTGCCAAGGAAAACCCTTTGACTAGAAAATAGGAGGTGTTAACTTTGCTGACAACTCTATTCTCCTAGCCCTTTTAAACATAGTGACAGGGGTAATTAGCATCATTATCCTCCACTTACTGCTCAGAAAGTTTAGGAAGTAATTCTTAACACTTAAACAAGTTTTCCATCTGCTAAAAAAATAGCTGGAATAATACCGTGAGAAAATCTTTGAGAAGGAAATCTGCTGTTGTAGACCATGTGAAGCTTCTTTTGTTGTAAGCCTAGGCAGGGGGTGTTCACTTGAAGCCTTGAAATCTTTGTTCATTTAAAGGGACTAGAGTAATGCATGCAGAAGGAATACTTCCTTTCAATGAAAAAATAACAAAGTAAGAGAGAGACTCAGCATTTAAAGAGTTTGGAGAGTGGTATCTTTCTTTAGCCTTTCCAAAACCAGATAAAGTGTAAAGAATGCATTGAACTGTGTGTTTATCTGCTCTAAGCTGCAATGGTTAGCATGTCCTGGCTAACTAGCTTACTATCTACAGTAGTAACCTAGCATTACCTTCAAGGCCAAGAGTTAGAAAAAAACATTCACTTCCCTACTGTGTGGAAGCCAGTGTAGGCTAACATTAGCGGCTTTGTCCTGTTCTTTATTGGATTTGGGGAAGTTTACGCTCCCAATCCCATCCAAACTGGTTTTCCCAGACAGCTTTATGTTCACCAAAAACATTGGTTAGTCCTCATCCTAAAAGCCGTCTCACCTATTGTTTAAAATGAAAACATACTTTTTGAAAATATGAACAAGTATGTAAGCTAAGCAGCCAAACAGGTTTATATTAGAATGAAATTACAGTCAGATTTTACATTTTTCCTTATCATACTTAAAGCGTTAATACTGGGACAACTAGCTCTACACAAGAACAATGCTGCTCCTTTATTTCCATGTCTTCACCAACTAGTGAGGGTGCTGACTTTTTTTTCCTGGGACAGCTTTAGCCTCAGTCTTTTAGCATGATGTTACGTATGCAGCCATCAAGCACATATTTAAGACCCCTTTTACAGGGTTCTCGTTTAAATATGAGTCAGCTGGAAAAGTTAAAAAGTCAGCCGCAGCCAGCATTTTCAGTCAACTAATGCAGCTAACAATAGCTTAATTAGCTGCTACAGCTAATAAAATCTCCCAGCAACAGATCGACAGTTGTCAACTAGAAATGAGAAGCTGCTTTTGTCTACCTCTGTATGAAATAAAGGAACCATTTCAAAAATGACTGCAAATTTTGGGTGGTAAATCTGCCAATGTTATTATTTGGGGGGGGAATATATGTATTGTTGTTTTCTGAGGTAACAACATGACAGCAGTTGGTGGGGGGATAAATTAGGATCTACTGAAATGGAGAAGGCTACAGATGGAGTGACCCAAACATAAGACATAGTATCTGTCTGGTGGTGAAAGCGGTTACAGCAGTAAAGAGAGTGCGATAAATTGACACACTTGAACACTTCCTGATAGTAGAAGCTTGTGCTATAGGCAGCAGAGGACAGGAAGGTAATGCGATCGTGGGGCCATCTGGAGTTACCAGAAATGGCCTGAGAGCATTACCATTCACAATCACTTCCATCTCATTTAAAGGAAAGTTTTGTATTGTGTTAATGCATTTGGTCAATATTTTTAATGGCTATGATACAGCCTTAGGGTGGAGTCCCAATAGGGAAAGCAACACGAGTGGTCATACCTTCACACAGGATTTAACGAATTTAACCCACCGATTCAAAATCGTGTATTTGGAAGACAAAAATATTAAAGGCCCAGCACTCCCACACAGGTGCTTTCACTTATTCTGGATGATTAGATCTCTGCTCAGATTGAAGTGGAGCTATGCTGAGAGTTATGTGAGGTCACCAGACTCATGTCACAACCATACAAGCACAGGTGTAATTAAGAACATTAATAACAAATGTATTACATTTAGGTGAGCCAGGTCCAGGTGCCAGCATGCACAATACCAGGGCCACTGCCATGGCTTAACAGCTGCAATATATAGCCTCTACAGTCTGAAAAGACAGCATCCCGTTTGGGGATAAATAAATTATATTTAAAAAGAAATCCAAAATTACTTTCATGCATACTCGGTTCAACATTTAATGTCTGGTGTGTAACATTTAGGAGGCGCTATTGGCAGAAATAGAATATAATTAATAATAGAACTATGTTTTAATTAGTGTATAATGAACTGAAAATAAGAATCGTTGTGTTTTCATTACTTTAGAATAAGTTATTTTTATCTACAGAGGGCGCAGGTTCCCCTTCCACAGAGCTCTCCATGTTGCACTGCCATGTTTCTACAGTAGCCCAGAGCAGACAAACCAAACACTGGCTCTAGATAGGGCCATTCGCGTTCTTCGCAAGTTTCGCGGCCACCGTAGTTTCTCCTACACGCTTGGACGGGGAGGGTAAAGCAAGCGGTATTCAAATAGTTGAAATCTGCAATTTTACCGCTAGATGCCACTAAATCCTACACTGGCAACTTAAAATTTGTAACCAAACTATGTCATATCCACTACATTAAAGTTGGATCTCACTGACTGCTCAATGCACTTTTTCAGCACAATATATGAGTACCAACCCAAGCAGCCCAACCCATCTATAAGTGCACTAACCCAGAGTTTGCAGGTTGTGTGTGTGTGTGTGTGTGTGTGTATATATATATGTGTGGGTTTTTTGTTTTTTTTTGTTTAATTCCAGCCCTGTGAGTAGATCAAAGCCTGCACCATAACCCAGCCTGTTATTATGCTGCATGTGGAATGTCTAGTGTTGTCTGGGCTGCTGTGTTCCCCGCCCTCCATCCCTGGGCCTGCCAGTGTAATGGGGTGTAAAGTGGCTCAAGCTCCGAGTGTCACTCCTGAGCCCGGTAACAGACAACACCCCCCCCACACACACACACACACACACACACACACACACACCACCCACCAACCCCCCATTAATCTCCTCCTCACTCCCACAGAGACAACATGTAGGTTAGACAGAAACTGATCCAAAAAAACTGATCCAGCGTTTTACAATGAAGAACTACCGAGATGTATCGATCATACGTCGCCTCAGTCGTTCTGCAGTCCACACAGCTTCCCACCAGGAGCGGCTACACTTTATCGAAATAAATTACTTCCTCCAAGATGCGCGTGTCTTGATTCATTGCACGTGGACCAGTGGATGAGAAGAGGAATTTATCAACAGAGCAGGGGGTCTGTCATGCTGTTCTTCATCAGTGTTTACATCCGAATATCTTCTCTTGACGATATAAAAGGGCTGATATTGTTACATATTTTTTTGTTTTTAACTGTTTTCTTAAGTACCTCACTGCCACTTTACATAACTTTTTACAGTGAATTTTAAAATCTTTGTCACTTCCCCACCTCGCCAACTTTATTCGAACTTTATTAATTATTAACTTTTTTTAACAACCAACTCAATTTTCCATGAACTTTTTTTTATGCTTGTTTTGCCTCCAGCATAAGCTTTTGTCATCCAGTCACCTTTTTCCATTCCGATTTTCTTACCACATTACATCACAGAAGGGGGGTGGGTGAACAGACCCTTGAAATCAACCATGACAAGAGGCTGAGGTGTCTTTACAAATGGTACAGAACGGAGCATCAAAGGCTATATGTTTGCTCGAAAGACTTCATCATACCAGCCTCATTGTCTCACAACCTTTTAATACATTAACCCCTGTTATGTAAAGTCCCTTCTTCAACTAAAGAGCTGTTGTATAGAGATGGAAAATAAAACCAAAGGTTATCTCTTGCTGCAGCTAGATGTATTACTCCTAAGGCTTTACAGTGATGTTTTACATTTCACTGTGCTAAAGCTCCAACGAATTTCATTGAGATCAAAGAACTGCAATACTCTTAAGAATATTATCATCAAGGGTTCTGGGCAGACCTGCTGTCAGCATCGCTGCCAGTTTAAAGACCTGCTTCATGTAATCTTAATACTGTTAAATACAAACTATCTGAGAACCTTTTTTGTGTGGCTTCTCATAATATAAACAGTTGATTCCAAAAACATCAAATGTACTCATTAGGAGCAAGTGGAAAATAGTGAGTCTTCTGATGCCTTTGCTAGTTTTTTCGTCTTTTCAGTCAAGCTCTAAACCAATGGCATATAGTAAAAAAACAGGAGTGTGAACACGTCCCGGGCTTCGGGCTCATTATGTTTGATGCCATGGTGTGTGTGTGTGTGTGTGTTTCATATATCCTGGTGAGGACTGAATGCACACTAACATATGGGGACTTGTGTCACCGTGGGGACAAAAATTGAGGTCCCCATGGGTAGAGG
Source organism: Siniperca chuatsi (assembly GCF_020085105.1). NCBI lineage: Eukaryota > Metazoa > Chordata > Actinopteri > Centrarchiformes > Sinipercidae > Siniperca > Siniperca chuatsi. Next base: position 23,916,108 of record NC_058050.1, on the reverse strand, counting down.
CACTTAGTTGTGATGGTTAAGGTAAGGGGCTAGGGAAAGCATTATGTTAATGACAGTGAAACAAACGTGTGTGGTGTACTAGTCGTGCTGCTTTCGCTGGCACAAAGCTGAGCATGTCTAATTTCCTTTTCCATGATATTAGAGGTCGGTGTGACAGTCCAATAATACGGCGTCCCCCCTCCCGGAAGAAATCGCCGCTGTTTCTTGCCCCTGACTGCCGAAGCAGAGTGTTGTTGAGGCAGTTGAAAAGCATGTCTGGACCATCCTCTCATCCCACTGTTAGACGGCGTCGCAGCTGCCTCTGAAGCCCGGGCTCTGCCCTGGGGCCGTGGAGTGCTGGAGGGGCGTCTTTGAGAGGACCAGTCGTGGCGAGAGGGTCTGGGGTCTTGGCGAGGCTCTCGCTGTGGAGAGCGAGCCCTAGGAGGCATGAGTTTTCACAGGCAGGGCAACCGACTCCTGCTGCTGCCGTTCAACTTGTGGGTTTGGTGGGAGGGGCTTTAAAAAAAATCAATGTTACTTACAGAATTTGCAAGCATCTTTGCATGAAGAAACATTTTCTTTGTATAGATTAAGGCAGAGATATTTTGAGAATGATGATAAGGCTGGCAAAATGTTAGCTCTCAGGCTGAAACAAATGGAGAGCAAATATTCGATTCCTGCCATTCACAACTGTAAAGGGTCTTTAATGTATGAACCAAAACAAATAAACTTGGCTTTTGGAGATTATTTAAAAAATTATACGAGTCGGGATGTAAGCTTAATTTAAGGGAAGGCTCTGTCTTTGCCTGTGTTGAAGAATACTGATAAGGAGTATTTGGAAAGGGCAGTCTCTGTGACAGCGATAAAGTCTGCAATTAAAGCGCTCACTGCTGGTAAAGCACCAGGGGAGGATGTTTTTACTATTGAATTTTATAAATGTCTCCAGGACACACTGTCCCCCTTTCTAAATTTATTGTATAGTGATATTATTGCTAATCAATCAGTGCCTGGCAGCATGCGCTCAGCTGTGATTTCTGTGTTACCAAAACCAGGCAAAGACCATCTACAGATGAATAATTTCTGTCCTCTCAGTCTGCTGAATAATGATTCTAAGATATTTGTAAAGATGCTTGCAATGTGCCTCGAAAATGCGGGTCCTTCTTTAATTCACATAGACCAAGTGGGTTTCATTGCTGGCCATCTTGCCTCCAATAACATGAGGAGACTTTTTGCAGTTCCTCTCAAGGAAATAAATTATTTACTGAAAAATGCTGACAAAGATTTTGTGGAAAGATCGGAAACTTAGAATAATGCTGAAAAAACTTACCATCTCTAGAAACATGGATGGCTTAGGTGTACCTGAGGTTTATTCATATTTTCTATCCAATACTGGCAGATATGCACTATCATGGGCATACACAAGACATTGTGAAGGTAGTTGGAGGTGGTTAGAACAAAAAATCATAGCTGAAAGTAATAAGTATATTTCTCTAGCCTCCCTCTGGTATTATCCGAAATGTAATAAAAATATTGATAATCCCATGATCCTCCATTCATGTGAGCTACGAACTTCACAGATGTCTTAGTATTTCTGGCCTATCCCTCCTCTCATGTCCAACTGGGATGAACCCCTTACTTACTGCTGGAGAGAAACCAATTGTTATGATATTGTTGCACTTCATTCAAATCATATTAAAGAATTCAATTAATAATAAGGGCATTATCCTAAATCATAAAGATTCTGTTGAAAAGAAAAGGAACAGTTTCTAAATTATCTTCTTTTTTGATTTCTTTATTTCTTTGTTTATGTTCTTGCCTTTCTCCCTGGTTTGAATTGGGCGAGGCTCAATTGCAAAAAGGTGATGGCACATATTTCTGTGCTCCAGTCAGTTTTAATCAAAATGTGATGACAGTTGTGGGGCTGTTTGCTTATGTTGCCAGGCCACTGTCAATCAAATCTGATCAAACTACACACACACAGTCCCTATAGAGGAGATAAGCTGAGCTTAAGTGATAAACTCACTTAAATAAATATCAACTAATAATGTTTTTCCCCCAAACTTTAAATGTGCTTGTTGCTTATTTTGTCATGAATATTTAATGTTATAGAGAAAATACTTAAGATTTAAAAGTAGATTTAAAGTTTTCAGGGGCTTTAAGCAAGAAAATTCCAGCATATATCTACTTGAGTTTCATACATTCACACTTTGGGGCTGCCCAGTGCAGCCACAGCTCTTGTGTTGGCCTCTGCACAGCTCCAGTTTTGTGCCTTGCTCAACGACAAGAGAGCGGAGCTCAATACCCCCTTTCCCTAGCTTCATTTTCCCAGCTTCTACCTAGCAACCCTCCAGTCACGCGCCAGCTTCTGTCCTCCATCTAGACTCCCATTGCTCTTGTTCCTTATCACGCTTTGTCTTCTGCTTCTGGAGCTCAGAGTTGTGTTAGGAGCAGCTCACCTCTAGTTGCTGTTTGTTATCATTTGTATGAATTACCATTGATGCGCTTGAGTGGTGAGCGGACATTGGCATGGGGACAGAGAAGACAGGGCCTTGAGTGAGGCAAATGCCCTCGTCCATCATCCCAATATAGAGCCCTCAGTGGAGCGCAACCATTGTCTGCAGCAGGCAAACACCCAGGATAGCAGATGGAGGAAGAGAGAGAGAGGACAGTGCTGAGCTGATTTGTTTTCTGTGCTTTGTTTATCTGCATGTGTGTTTTCGAAGTTGATTAAATCTCTACCACCTGTGGTTTTTTTTGTTGTTTGATGACAGTAATTGCAGATAATGTGTTGCTGTGCTGATCAGCAGACCATAGAGATACAGTACATCTGTGCTTTGGGGAACAAAAATCATTTTGTACAGTACAATCTGGAGTCTGGGTGGAGTCTGCATGTCCTCCCCGTGTTACCGTGGGTTCTCTCCGGGTTCTCCGGCTTCCTCCCACCGTCCAAAGACATGCATGTGTAGGTTAATTGAT
>NC_058050.1:23750653-23908153 GCF_020085105.1 Siniperca chuatsi | reverse complement strand
TGTGTGGGCTTGCATTCAGTGAATCGAAATGAACAAAACATTTTTTACAGGTAGAAGCTGGGCATAAAATAAATGGAAAAAAAATAAATATTACTTTTTATGAGGTAGCCAGTGGCTGATGACGCAATGCAATAGACGACAACTGGCAGATTACAGACTTTTGTTCCAAAATGGAGATCTTCTAACTATTTAGAACATTCAGCTGTGTCCCATGAATGAGATGACAGCTATATGGACTGCTGTACTGCTGCTTCAGGGAGGATCTAAATGAGGGACGGATAGAATTGGGAACAGGAAGAGACAGGGAGGGGGATGTTAACGACAGGGCAATCTGTCAGCACTCACGGCTAAGACAAATGGTTCAGTCTACCCAGACTCATGTCTCCTCTGCATGCCTCATGGGTGTATCCACTGCAGCTGTGGTGTGGCTATTGCCGTTTTGGACCTTCGGATGAAGAGCGAAGTATATAAACAGTATATATCTTGTGGTAATATCAAGATACAGATAAGCTGTATATTTCTCTTGTAGAAGTAGAGGTTACTTAGATCTTCACAAAGATACATCATCAGAAATCTGTGTCCAGTTGTTCAGAATTACAACAACTACAATGACCTGAGCATTGTGTTTAAAATGCCCAGATCAAAACAATACTAAAGGTGTGTTCAGACAGAAAGTGAAGCAAATTTTTTGCGCAGTCTCTGTTAATTTGCCCCAAACAGCTAATGGACCTTCACAGACATTATGAAAAAGATTCATAAAGCCATGGGATAAGTGCAAATTCTTAGCTCAAGATGAAACATTTTCAACTCACACCGTATCATCTTTGCCTCCGTTCGCACTGTCACAGGCAAATTTGCACCCACTTGTATCTTTCCATTGACTTTGTATGCAATCATGCCACCTTTGCCTTGTGTTCTGTCGCAACACATGGTGAGAGTCTCGCAGCCATGCTAGCAGCTCTGTGAGGCTGTACTTAAACCTAGCGGTGCTTCGAGTTAAATACTAACGTCAGCATGCTAAGATGCTAGCAATGGCAATGCTAACACGCTAATGTTAGTAGGTATGATGTTTTCATATTCAGCATCCTATTTTAGCATGTTAGCATGCTAACATTTGCTAATTAGCACTAAACAACTTGCAGCTGACACTGAAGGGAATGTCACTAGTTATGCAGGTAAGCACTGGACAAATTAAAATTTTCACCAGATGACAGCACTAGGTGAAAAGTCAGGAACACCAAAGTTATTACAATTCATCCTCAGGGGGACATGAATGTCTGTATGGAGTTTAATGGCAATCCATTCAATAGTTGTCGGGCTATTTCAGTCTGGACCAAAGTGGTGGACCAACAGCACCGCCATCTAAAGAGCTAGAAACACTAGCTAAAAACAATGACAATACATGAACAATTTACAATTTCTCCAAATGTAAATGTATACTGTGGATAAAATTGGAGGGTCCATCATTCCAGCATTTCTAGAACACAAGAAAAACTGCAGCCAGCAAGAGAAAAGTGACTAGGGCGCAAAATTGCTCAGCACATTTCTCTCCTGTCCTGCCCCTCTCTTTCTCCAGGAGCTTCAAAGGAGGAGCTGATTGTAGCCCACAGGATAAAGAGGCCTTCTGTTTGTGACCCTAGAACCCTACAGCAACACATCCTTCACATGATAAACCCAAGAAAAGTGGAAACCTAGAACAAAAGTGAATAATAGGCAGAGACATATTCCCACTGGCCAATAAGGACGGTTTCCACGGTTTCTGTGTGCATGCCAGTTTGTGTGTTACCCATTGCCTCTTGCCAAAGAGAGGCCTTTTGTCTGTTCCAATATATTTCCATGAATCTATCTTTAGATGGGATTCATTGTGATGAGTCCGAGTCCAGTTTTCTGAATGGTTCCAGGACTGTGCACATTATGAGTCTCTGAGGCATTAATGTTTTGAGGTGCGAGAGTCCCATTTCCTGGAGCTGCTCCCAAATTATAGTTCCCTCCGCATGCAGGTCTCCAAGGCAGCTTGTTATATTAGACAGAAGCCTTTATTCAGAGATGGGTTTGTCGCTGAGTCAGAACAAAGACCCTCGCTATCCCACAGAGGCGACAGGTGGAGGGGAGGACGTTTTGACAAGTTGAGAGCATCATCTCATCTACTTTCTTGTCAAAGTGCCCCTTCCCTTTTCTGCTGCAATGTCTTCTGACAGCTCAGAGAGAAAAAAGGACCATAATCTTTTTTCTTTCCATCCATTTCCTTGTCTTCTTTCAGTATTACTCACCTTAATTGTTCTGGGGTGGTGGGAGAGGTTTCAGTGATGGATATTTCAAAACTAATGAAACAGCAAGAAACCATTAGGGATAAGTAGGGAAACATTTTTTGGCAAGGCGTTATTAATGGTTGAATACAGAAACTTTCAGCCATCACAGAAGAGAATTTCTTGAACACCCTTACTTTTCACTGAGCTATTTCTAAATGAGCTCTTCTAGTTTCACCTCCTTCGAGTAATCCCACATTTTGTGCACGGGGCGTGTCTTTGCTTTATTTTGTGTGCAATTTCACTAACCGTCTGGAAACAAGGCTTGATATTTATGTGTTAAAACCTAAATGTTGGACTTGTCACCACTGCTTCTCATATATGACAGAGTCAGTCCTCACGATGCTTCTGGCTGCAGATCTGTCAACGCATTGTGTCGACTTTAATAGCCTCTGTAACAAAGTTAAGAAATGATTCACTGTAATTTGCTGAAGGCTACATGTGTTGTACTGTGCTGCACTGTGCTGTACTGTATGTGGCGAATGAATCATGGTCACGATATCCAGCGTTAATGTAATTTTTGCAGAGGAAAGAGGGAGGGAGAGACAGGCACTTCTTTATTTTTCGGCTTTAATTGCCATGTATCTTATTATCTGCAGGAGTTAGCGGGGACATTTCACCAGTGACGTCTTTGTAATTACCACACACTAATTTTAACTGTCACTCTTAGCAGTATCATACTGTTGCTTCTGCACATTTTTGTAAAATGATCATTTTATCACATTGATTAAAAGTATCGTACTCAGAAAGTTGGAGAAATGTGTTTCCCCACCCACAAAGACTTATGTGAAGTAGAAATTTCATATGGAAATAGTGAAGTCAAGGTTAAATTTCCCTTAATTTACAAACATGTAATATTTTTGCTTATCTAATCTTGACCAAGACCTTGCTCAGGAGTAAAGGGACAATCCACTGATTTAACATGTCAAATTCAATTTACTACTTATAGGAAGTACTATTCAAACAGTTGTATAATGTCCTCTTTGGCTCTGTAACCCAAATGATGTCATCAAGGTTGTTATGGTACTGTTGAATGTTCTAAAATGTTTTATGTCCTTTTTCACTCGTTGTAGTACTGCCTGCTATTGCTAGTGTCTGACTATTGTCCATCCCGGCTACCAGCACAAACAGAGAAATGGTATGAGAAATGTGTGGTGATAAGAATAAAGAAGTATATTGCGGTACATGTTTGAGCAGTGGGTTTTGTTGGACAATGCAAGCCTAAAGTATTACAACATTGCACGGTCTGGGCTTAGAGACTACAAATGTATAAAAGAAAGCCTGATTTACAAACTGGCAGTGTGGAGTTTGAATGACAATGGCATTTACACTAACCATAAAGAGTTGCCTTATGGGAATTATAGGATCCCAGGTTTTGGGAGCTTCTAGGGACTAAATGTCAAGATATCCCGTCCCCTGTTGCGTCATTTTTTACCATTCTTTTTTAATCTGTCTCTCGTACGTCCCTGAACTTTATGGAAGTGCAATACTAAATCGTTGGAATACCCCTTTAACCAAGTCATTTTAGTTGCTTAACAAAAACCAAAGATGGTTTACTTACCTAAACTAAACTAGTGGCACTATATCACTTTTGAAAGAAAAAATAACATATTCTTCCTCTTACAAGTGAAAAGCTGAATTTATAAGCACTAAAACACACCCTTGTTCAATTCAATACATTTAGGGGTTTTGCTGCCACAGCTGTGCTTGGTCTGGTTTGACCAGTAGCTAATGGTGGCTAATGTTAGCAAACTTTAGATAGATTGTGTCGTGTAACTGACATTACTGAGTTAGTAAGCTGATTTTATGATTTTTCTCTACTTGTGCTTGTTTCACTGCTGTTCAGCAAACCTCACATAGGCTCCTTTTAACCGATCTGCATACTTTTAAAAACATTTTTTGAGTGAAGAAAAGTAATCAGCTGTTTTGGAGTTTAATTCCACGAAACATAACTGGCCAATAGGGACGATGATGTGATTACAGCGTGTGTGCATGCACAGCCGATCTGTTGTCATTAACATTTTACACTCCTCTTTGTAACACCAGTGTACCACAGCATTATTGCCTGTGGCCTTGGCCTGCCTGCAACCCTGCCAGCCTTGTTCAGGATCACTGCTGATGAGGGGAGGATGTTTGAAAACTCTGTTAATGGGCACAAGGAGGAAGCGTTTAATTTCTCCACAGCAGCTGTCTGCTTGACTTTGTGCACATGCACACACACACACACACACACGCACGAGGTGTGTCTATAGTCTCTCCCTCACTAATTAAAGTTGGAGCTTACCTGATGTCTGTGAAGGTAAATTTGCTCGCAATCTGCAGCACTTGATTTTCAGAAAGTTTATTCATAAAGCAATTTCAAAGCAACCAAATACATGGTTGCACAAGCATTGAAACGCCATCATTGTATTATTATACATGTACATAATACACATAACACATTTTATATATTCAGTCAGGTTATGTATTCAGACATCACGAATGGATATAGTAACTTTAGAGTTTTTACCCAAATTGTCTTAAGCCTTAAGAAGATCTTATGTTGAGATATCAAGAAATGTTTTGTCATGTTTTATAGATGATTACAAAAAGAGTTGTGTTAAGATCACGATTAGGGAAAGAATTTCTGTTATAGGTCACAAATTGTTGTAATGATGTCACTTCTTGACAGTGATGGGAGAAGTATTCCTATCCTTTACTTAAAGGTCCAGTGTGTAACATTTAGAAGGAGCTATTGGCAGAAATGGAATATAATATTTATTTATTGATTAAGTATATTTTCATTAGTGTATAATCACCTGAAAATAAGAATCGTTGCGTTTTCATTACCTTAGAATAAGCCGTTTTTATCTACAGAGGGAGAGGGTCCCCTTCCACAGAGGTCGCCATGTTGCACCACCATGTTTCTAAAGTAGCCCAGAGCAGACAAACCAAACTCGGGGTGGGGGGGGGGAGACGTGCAAAAATAATACAATGTGTCCTTGGTACGGTTTTGGCTGGGGACCTTTGTTACATCTCTCTGACCCTCCATGTTTCCTGTCTGCACCTGCTAATAAAACAGCTGACATATGGATTCAGCCAGCGAATATATGAAAATCTTTGAGCTCTGTGTAAAGCCGTCGATGCGCACAGGTTTTTCGTCCTCTTATTTCAAGTTAACCATTTTATTATCTTGTTATATTAAAATAACATATGACTGCTTTTGCCACGCTCACATTTTTCAAAGATTGCCTTTTTGAGAGGCATTCCTAGTAAAGCTAATAGTGCAACTAATGTGTAGACAGATGAAAGTGAAATTCAGTCTGTTGGATAAATCAGTGATCAATACATTTAAAGTGTACTTTACTCAGATACAACATACATACAACACAGGCAGATATTTCAGCAATAATAATAATAACAATAATAAAATTACATGATGATTTCTAAAAGATTACATTTTTTAACTATGTGGGAATGAAAAATGCAATGATTGATGATTAAGAGAGGACAAAGTTTTGTGTTTCAAGATTGGGAGAAAAGTACATTGTGATCTCAAAATAAGTGGGGTTAAACACACATTAGTAACCAAGCGTGCTCTTACAGTAGCTTCATTGCATACAAATTCAAAGGCCAAAGAACAAAATGGGTTTTGAGACGGCCAAGAGATCTTTATTAGATGACTGCGGGTCTAGCGGGTCACACTGTATGGCCAAACTGAAAGAGACCTGGCTGGAATAGAGCAGAAAGGAACATTAACACAGAGCTCACCTCATTCCTTTAATCTACATACTCCATCAAATCAAAGAGATATTTGTGGAGTAACAATACCCCATCATTTCATAACTTTTTCTACTTTGGCTGTAATCCAGATATTTTTGATTTACAAGGATTAATTTGAAATAAATGAGTCTTTCACTAACGGTGTCTCAGGGAAGACAAAATAGAAGTTGAGAAAAAGATAAAGAGAGGGAGAAAGTATCAGGAGAAATGGCACAGTTTGTCTCACTTCATCCATTCTGAAAACTAAGAATGCAGCGACTTCACCACATACCTTTGTAGTTACCGAATCGGCACCTATTTTTTGCCCACTCATGGACCCCTAAACCACAGGGCCAGTTGTCAGATCAAATTTTCGGTTCATGTTTATCCCCACATTTTTACAGGGATTTGCGAAAGAGCATGATAGATTAATCCCTCTTGAGCTGCACTTTTTGTATACTCCAGTGAATTGCAAGAATTTGGTTTTATCAGGAGAAAGTGGATTTTAAACTCAAAATGCCAAGTAGTGAACCAATGAGAAAGGTCTTAATCTGGGGTTTGATCTTACAAAGAAAATATGGAATATGTGAGCCTGTATGTAGAGTGAGCGGCACCTTACAAAAGCTAATTGAGTTTTTATCCTTCTCATCTTGGATTGGCTCATGTACAGAGGGGTAACCGGAGAGATCCTAATTGCCCAAAGCGTTGGCTTGTGGACGGTAATAGAGGTATCGTCAAGTACTATCTGATATCTACATATGATGCTCATGTTACACAGCACTTTAAGAATATTGCATTTCATCTGTCGGGGGGCTGTCTGAACCTGTATCTGAAGCCTATTTCATTATTCTCCAGCGCTGCTGCCAGACTGCTTTGCTGGCATGGAGACTCCTCTCATTTCATACAGAGAATAGAAAATGACAAGATGGAGCGCAAAGGGGCGGAACGACGTACTTGACAACTGGGGGCCGAGATTGTAACTGGAGAAATGTGAACGTATTTTCACATTCACTGAGGCTCCCGGGAGAGAGGGCTCCATTTGAGGTCTTGGATATAAAGCTAAAAAGGTATAGACCCCTGAAACAGACAAAATGTTGTAAAAGGTTATCAGACAATCCAAAAATATAACTGAATACATCGATAAATAATACTGTTAGTTAAATAATTAAAATGGAGTGTAAAAATAATTATAAAACTTTATACTTTTTCTTTGACAGTTAAAAAAGCATGTCCAGGGCAATGATTGGTTGCCCTTTCAGTCAGCCTTTTCAGTTAGCTACCAGCTGAGGTTAACTCTCTTTTATAAAACTACACCAACCAATGCAGGTAATGTTAATCATCATATACTACATCATATATTGCACGGCATACTGCTGAAGCATCACTGTTAACTCTTGTAACCATAGTTAATGCATATTTTAGCAGGCAAGCTAACACGCACAAAGTTACCTAGCTAACACTACTTGTAAGTTCACGGACACCATGCTTACATCCTCATAACGTTATCTTCATCTTTAAATGCACGTCTCTCTTGTCTTCAAGTCTTGGACTCTGTTGTGTTATTGTCAACATTTTGTAGATGTGTGTGATTGAATGTCTCCTTTCTCATAATGTCAAATGAACTAAATTAGAAAGTTCTAAGTGGCATTAGCTAGCTAAGTTTGTTATTGTTAGCTTGCTGGCTAAAATGCTAAGATTTTATGTAGTGATGCCACAGCAGTATGCAGTATGCATAAGAAATTTGGAAATACGGTGATGAAAATGGTTATTGGATGATTCAATGTTTGCCAAGTCCAAAGACTAGGTAAATCTAAGGAGCCGAAAAATAAGATGAGCTAGTAAGAGTATTACGTTTTAATTTATTTTACTTTTATAAAAAAGAAGCTTTTTTCTTTTCTAACCAATTGATTGAAGGTTAAAGTAAAAGAGCTTGTATTTCTCTTCACACTCCATTTAAATTATTTAACAGTGTAATTTATTGATGTATTTAGTTATATTTTTTACTTTTGTACTACATACATACATACATACATACACACTACATTTAATCAGTTGGGGGCCCCACGACAAGGTGGGGTTTCAATAGTGCTCTGCCTGAACCTTCCCCTTAGATGGCATAATCCAGAATACATTTGTAAAATCAGCTGTAGTAGTCATGAAGAGAAGAAGAAACTGTATTTCTAAACTAAGTATACAAGACCAGGGAGGAGCAGGTATTCCGAACTGGCTGCTGTGTGTAAAGAGCTGTGAAAAATCTGATCATTTGAGGCAACATAACAAATTCCTATTTCCTCTGTAAGAGCTGTAGCCAGAGGAGTTGAACCACTTTAACACCTCTTGTACCAACAGATTAATGGCAGGCACCTTTCATATTCTGTGTGGACCTTGTTACACTATTTCTTCAAGGCCTGCCGAGCATTCTAATTTGGAGAGGAAAAACTACATGTTTTTAAATAGGGCTTTTGCACCACATGACCTTGTAAAAGCATTGCAGGGCGGCATGATCGAGCTCCTCTTGGCTGTCTCTGCTCCCGGTGCCTTGCTGTTGTGTTGCTGAGGTCATTACTCACTGTGACACCCTCCGCTGATCTACATCATATTACCAAGCGTTTAATATTGTTCCCTGCTGACCATACGCCCTCGCATAACAACCACCAAGAGGACTACCAGGGTGTACTAAATATACCATCAAGATTGTTAAAGTGCTTCCCCAAGCAAATCCCGCTCACACTGCTGTACTTCTTTTGCAAAACTTTTTCATTTTTAGTTTGCAACATATTTGACATTCTGGTTGATTAGTTATTGATCATCTCCTCTACAGCACTTTGAGAAAATGCACACACTATGCAAACAAAAGTGCTCAGAACTCAGTGTGATAATACAATACTGGGTTACAGAATATGATTAAATTCTTTCCACTCCGGTTGTCTTCAATTTTTCATTACACTTCACACTACAAAATTGGAAAGAAAGTGCACACAAAGAACAGAAAGCAACCAAGACAATTTTCCGTACAGACCTGAAGCTACAGTATTTTCCTACAGTGATTCTCTTCTCTAAATCTGTTTTATTTCTCTCGCTCTATCTCTGAGGTACAGTACTACACACCTCAGATTACATAAGAACCCTTCTAACTTTACCAGATGGCAAAAATCTGTCACGGTTTATTCGGACATTATGGGGGGGGGGGGATTAACTCTTGCTTGTGGTTGTGGCTCCTTCTTAAATGCTTAGAAAAGGGAGAAGAAATGTACAGACACACACACACATCTCAAGTGGTGTTTAGGTTGGAGCAGGTCTACACGGAAATGTTAACATGTTAAAGTGGAAATGCCTGTTGCTGAGAGGGGCTGGATTTACAAAAAGAAAAACGACACCGGTGTCCCACTTGGCATGCCTTTGTTTATGACTTAAGCTAACTTTTTTAGCGCGTTAACCCCTGGAGTCTTTCTTAAAGAGAGACATGATGAAGAGAAGAGCGTGACTGAACTATACAAAGAATTCAACCAACAGCATACAACTGTGTATCAACACAGTCAAAGTCATGGCCATTCTGGAGGTTTCGATCATGTGACATGATCTTCATCAGCAAACAGAGTTTGCCAAGTTCAAGTAATGGAATTGCAGATGTTGAAATTTCTGAGCTCTCTAAGGACTTCTCGTGCATGTTGGCCTAAAAGCTGATCATGTTAATGTGACTGAAAGCTCAAAACACAATTACCAAATGGACCTTGCGGTGAGATTTTCTCGACTATTTCCAAGGTCAAGATTGACTTCTGAACCTTAAATCAAGTATCAGAATCAGAATCGGAATCAGAAATACTTTATTGATCCCCAAGGGGAAACTCTTTTGTTACAGCTGCTCACTATCACTTCAGTGCACACAGGGATAGAAGTTCTAAGCAAATCAGAATAGAATGATGAATGATGAATGAATGAAATTCCAATACATTAGGAATGTTTTACAAAGACGGAAAAAAGTAAGTGATGGTTTGGTAAAAACGCCTCAAAAAGGTAAATAATCTGATATGAAACAGAAAATTCAATGCCAAGTCTATTTTAATCTTCACACAAGTGCACATGAAATAAACTCCATTTTACATTTCTCAGTTAAGACATTAGAAGAAAGAATGATTAAAATATTTGCCAGTATATTTAATTGCATTTTTAAATACACTATGTCAAACTTACAAAAAGAAACTAAAAAAAATAGCAGATATGCATAACGGTACATCAGAAGTGCTGTGTTCTTGTATCTTTTATCATAAATAAACATAACACAGCAATTGTAGCAAAATATATAATTAAATAAATATGGGTAGGCTAAACACTGTCCTTTCCCCTACATAGTCTTATATTTACAAGCCTTTGTATAATTACTGCATTGATAAAACACCCATTGCTAAGATAGTGGTTATGCAGCTGATTGAAGGGCTGTAGGCATCCTGGCTTCACACATCGAGTATAAAAGAGGTAAGTGAGCTGTGTTTAGACATTGTATATAGATCCAAAATGGCAACTGTGTGACCTGTTCACTCAGGGCTGTCTGGATTTGATTATGACCCAGTTATCTGGGTTATCTGGTCCTGATCAGGTTTCCAGACCAGTGAATCCAGATAGTTGCAGTTAATCAAATAATTTAAATTTAGCTTCCTTTCTCTTCTACCTCGTCTCTGCACAAACAGCGCACAACGCTATTGTCTTTTACTTTATGGTTACTCTGATTCATTGGAAAATGTGACCAAAGACACACCTTATATGAATATTATGCATAAACCACTGAGGCCAAAGACAAAGCTGGGAGCAGACCTGTTTTTGGTGTTGCTATATGTAACCAAATATGACCAGAAATAAGGCCAGAAATCTCAGCACGCCCGTCAGGATATCAGCTCATTTAAGAAACAAATTAGTGTAAAAACACCTGAACGTTTCACTTTCTGTTTAAGAGCAAACACAAGAGAGAACTTGATGGTTAAGCCCAGCATCAGACGTACATGTCCACACATTAATCAGTCTCTAGTGGTTTTAAAATGCAGTGGAAAGGCTACTCTTGTCCCTCGTGTTACAGACATGACGAGAAGCAGGCTGGGTTTCAAGTTTGAGTTTACAGAAAATGTATTGAAGGAAAACACCAACTCCCTTTGAGACTGGCCCATTGATCAGCTTCGCTATTGAGTGCTGAGAAGTCAACACAAAAATCATCCATGTGTGCCTGATAGGTTGTTAGCTGCAGCGCTCAGAGGTAACAACATTTACTATGCTGAGTGAAGACTGACTTTTAAGACATGAAAGGTGGTGGGAGCTGTGTATCAAACAGTATGACCTCTAGAGACATAAAACTGAAACATTAAATATCTTTACCTGAACAACTCTGATGTAACCAGGGTTATGTTTGGTGGGTGGTTTCATATTAGATTTTATGCATTTTTTTTTCTTGTACAAATCTCCACCACAAAAGGCCTGATTTTGTGATTTAGCTTTTGAGCTGCAGTATGTTCTAATTTTCGGACTATGCAGATGGTACAGATGCATGTGATCGACCAGTAACACAGGAAGATTTTGGTATCATAATTAAGATATGTTGGTCATCAGGACATATAGTTTTCTTCAGAGGGAAATCTTATGCAAATCTTGTAACATAAAAAAACCCCTTTTGAAATGATTAAATCTATTCTCCAAAGTCTTCCAAGAGTAAAGGTCACCCATGAAAGGTCAGTATAATATTAACATTTTACATCCTCAACTCTCATGCAGTTACTCAACATCCTGTAAAAACAAACTAGTAACCTTACCTACAATTCTACACATTCTCAGTATGTATTTTGACAGTTTACATGTGTCACGTTGAGTTCCGTCTTTGTACGAGCTCAGCAAGCAAAGCCATGTCTTAGCCTGAGCCACGATGCTGCGTTCACCTCCTGCCCTCTCCCATCTCTGCATTTCCCCGTATCTGTCCCTCGAGCACATGTGGCAGATGCTGCACGGCCAAGCTCGCTCGGAGAGGCTGCAGCGCTGTCAGCTCAGATCCGTCTTCGTTTAGTAGGGGGCGCTTGTTCATTAAGCCCATCATGGCTCAACGGGAGGCAGGCCTCCACAACACGCTCAGGCACGGCCTCATAAATCCACGTCAGAGAAGCCAAGGCATCTCATGTGGAGGGAGGTTGCAGAGGTGGTGGTTGAAGGGGTTGATGACAAGTAGTCCAGGCCGTCCACGGCCGTGATACAACTGGAATAGCCACTATATCCTAAGGATCAGGAGCAATGGTTGCACATCAGAGAGATGGGGGGAATTTCTGTTGTTTCGTTAAATAATCTTTATTATAATTTCAGTCTACAAAGCGTGCCCTGTGTAACTGCCATTTACATAGCCTGGTTTTTTTCTAAGGGAAAGGTCAGCGGCTGGGGCAACTTGCCAGGTGTTTGTGGAGCAGCAGACCAGTGCAGTGCGGTGAATGTAATTACGGCACTCCGGCAATCTGATAACCTGCCAGTCTGTCTCTCAACACTAGGAAAGTGCACCGGCATATTAAATGCGGCTCAACAAACATGGTTGTGAGCGGGGGAACAGTGTCTGTGTGTGCAGGATTATGGGGTAGGGGTAGAGGGTGGGACGGGGTTTGACTAATAAATCGGGTTGGTTTTGAAGGCCAGTATGTTTTTCAACTGTAAGTGTGCGATTATTCAGTACTTTTAAATTTGACGAATTTCAAAAGAATTTCAAATATTCTGTTTTGCTTGGAAGGCTTACACCACTAAATCTCACCATTAAAAAGGACAGGTTCAGATTATTTCAAGAATTACTGATCGCTGTGATCATTCCTCCTGCTCCTTGCATTAAGACACCACAGCCCTTCTGAGAAAAAAATGCATTCCAAGTTCAGCCAGTCCAGTTCAGCTGAAGCCAGTGTTATAGTGGTGTCCTGGTAGGCGTTTTATATACTGTGTTTAAAGTCAAATTATGTGCTTTGGTGCGTTCGCTTCATATCTGTAGTTGAATATAGTTAAAACACCAGCACATCTATTTCATACCCCTCCTGGAACGGTAGACAGGGGTGAGACTTTTGTTCTTGAAGACAGCCAGTGCTTCTCCCGAGGCTGATACGCCCATTGTCCGGAAGGAGGGAGGGAGAAGACAGGGAACAAAACTCTCCCATGTGCAGTTAAAGCCATAGATTACATGAAAGATTGTAACATAATTGGCTGCAGCTTTGCTCTGCAAGATGGGCAGTGATTCGTATCTGGCTGGAGCTAAAATGAGGCTTCAGAAATGTGAGTTGCCAGAATCAAGTGGGGATCTCCCAGAGTTACAGGGTTTTTTGTACATTTTAGTGTTTCCATGTACAGTGTTTCCTTGCTGCGCTGCAGGGGAGATACCCACCTGATTTGTCTAACTCTGACTGACTGCCGAAGCCTCCTTGGAATTCATTTGTTTTTTTTACTTAAAGACTGTGGATTTTGTTCCCCCACTTCTTACATTGGAGTCACACAAGGAAGGCTTCACTTCACAGCCATTCATTGTAAATATGGGCATGTGAGTATTGTGTAAGATCAGCCTTTAAAGCCAGAGTAAAAATAATAAAGCACATTCATGCATATTCGATTATTAGGGCCTCCAACTCACCAGCGTTATAATATTAATCAGTTATACAGCACAAGAATGAGTCTAAGTATATCATGTCCATTATCCTAATGGTGAATGACACATATTCAACAACATCTGCTTTAATAAAAGATGAAAAAAAAAGAAAGAAATCAACCTCACATACCTGTCCGAAGGTAATGCAATACACCTACGCAAGGCTGTGGAATGAAAAAAATGTTTGACAAGAACAGACATCAGTCCTGCTCCTGCCATAACAGACAGCTGAGAGAGTCCAAGGAGCTGCCCGAGACCCACTGCTGTCTCTCTGGACCTCAGTTGACACCATAAGTCAATGGCCGGCTATTTAGACGTCAAAGCTGTTTGGAGACTAGTGTTAACAAGCACAAAGGGGCCACTGAGTGAGCCAGAGAAGGTGTTATCGTGCTGACAGAACAGAGCACTCTCCACACTCATCTGTTTTATTCTTCTTCCTTTTCAACCATTCACCGTCTCACTTGTCTCTTCTTTTTTTTTTTTTTTTCCCCTTCCCCTTCTCCTCACTGTAATTACACTTGCTCTGCCAAGCGTAGCTCGAGGCGTGGCTGGGCAAAAATCACTCGTTAATATGAATCTGCAGAGTGTGTGAGGAGGAGGACTACTCACTCACAGTCTCTGTGGAAACATTAGGTTGTGAGCAACCTGCACCTGTATGTGCTCTCCTGGGACAGAGAGGTAAGGAAGCCTCACTTTGGGGAATTGTCTGTGTTCGTGTGTGTGTGTGTGAGAGAGAGAAGTGAGGCCATCCATTTTCAAAATGAACCTGCAATAATTACAAATCTGTAGTGAGGAAACAAGTGCTTGTAACTAACAGCCTTTGGGCTTTGTGATTTTGCAGGTTGGTTTCAGCCGGTTAAACAATCCAATCATACGAGAATGTCAGAGAGCCAGAAATTAAGGTCTGATCATCATGAGAAACACACCTTAAAGTCAATAATAATAATAATCCAAAAAATAATAATAATAATGATAATAATAATAATAAATGTGCTGCAATTTACAGACAACTGCACACTCCTGCTTATCTCCATGATTGGCCATGCTGTTTGTGAACAAACACCTCCTAGACAAAGAGGTTTCCAGGCAGGAAGTGTGAAACTAAGGTGTGACGACACGTCCTCAGCCCTCAGAGACAGTTGAGCGGCTGCTCTGTTTGTCAGGAGACATACAGAGCATTAACACCAGCCAGAGCACCAGACCAGACAGATATTGTTACACAGCGCTTCCCTTCCCCGTGTCAAGCGAGCGTAATCAGACACACCCAGAGACAATCAGCAGCTGCTGATGGCAGAAACGAGTTAAAGTTTTTCATACTGAAATACAAAGATATGCCATGACGACGCAACATGTTGCTGCTAGATACAGTGAGGGGAAATCTGTGCAAGAGCCATGCTGTAATACTACAAATTACATGTAGCTTCAGGCTATGCAAGGCCAGTTGTTAGAGACGTTGTTTGTTTGTGCGAAGGAGTGAGCGCTGGAGGGAGAGGGACAACATGATCTATCTAGATGCTCTTCAAAAAGGCCAAGGAAGTCAAGAGAACAAACATCTTCATTAATTTAGACTGCTAGACAGCAACATGCATGGTATACTCTTCAAAAGGACACATTCATTATTAATCCATACCATACTGGACGGCATGAAAAATAGCAATTGACAGTCAGGTAGAAACGCTAATGGAAAACAGATTTTCCAAGGATGCTAGCTCCCCTAAAACAGGGTTACATGAAAAAGAAAGCTGCTTGAGCTCAGTTCCATAACATCTCTGTGTGCCCCATGAGAATCTCGTGGTCAGTTCGCCTTCATTAGCATGTGCCACGAAACAGCATATACCATTTTTTTTGTCCAGTTTTTGCTGCTGGAGTATAGTGAAAAGCTTTCAGTGTTTCAGTCTACTGGTAGGGGCTGTTGGATGTGAAACCTGCCCACTGGCTGCAGCTCACAGACATTATTTTGGGGAATTCACTGCAGAACTAAGGACTTTTTTTTTTTTTTTTTAAACCAGATTCACAGCAGGAAGTGAATTAGACAGGAGATAACAGTTGGCTACTCTCATCACCTATAGACCTACAGATAGAAGCTTGTTAAATTCAGTCAGTACGTCCGCTATTCCACTTCATTTCCAACCGCAGCAACTCACTTGTTAACGAAAACAGCGCTGACAAAAGTGTCGACGTTTCACGCATCGTTGAACTCGTTGACAACTGGAGTAAGATTTAGTGTTCGTCATGTGCTAGCTGCGGCACTGCCTCAGGAATGGGTGTCTACCCTGTGAGATCATACTCCTCAGTCTTGAGATTAAAAAGGTCCTTAGTCGAGACAGATGCCAGCAATCCAGAGGCATTTTATTTAGCTGATTATCTTCACAGAAAAAAGAGCTATTACATCCACCTACTAAATCCAAAAACTATGCAATGTGCACCATAATCATTCAAAAAAAAAAAAAAAGGCATACTGTATACATAATCACAATTTCACATATTAAAAAGAACAAACTCATGAACAAGCAGTATAGCATTTCTCTGCAGCAGAGGCATAATGAGGATGCAATGACCACCAGTATGTTTTTTTGTATTCTTTCACTTTAAAGTCAATGTACTCCATCCATTTATCCTTTAGGAAAAGTAAAAATAGAACATATCACTCTTTGCAACTCTCAAAAAAAAACCCTTTACCATAATTCATTGTCCATGCAATGTTACACGGAAGAAACGCATCTGACATCACAGCTGCCAGGTACTTGTATAGGACATGCGGCAGACGTTGAATGGAGGTGGTGAGCGGGGTTAATCGGGAGCCATGACAGATGTCAAATCTGAATAGCATCATGGGGGAAGAGGGGGAAGGGGAGGAAGACTTTCATGCAAATCTTAACAGTATAAGTCACTTAATATCTCACTGCGGGGTCCCAGACAGTGTCCCGTCCTCTCTCACACGTCCGAATTGATGCTCAGGTTGGCCAAACGTGGGTCAGAGTTTATCTCATACCTGTAATGGTACCCCTCCATGTGGTCCCTACAAGCATCCCGGATGTTGTAAATCCACCGCTTGATGCCTTTTCTGTTCAGGTAGAGCACCAGCAGGAATATGACACCGATCAGAGCCAGCACCAGCCCCAGGAAAACATAAGAAGTCTCCAGCACGCCCTCCATGTTGCCCAAACACTTCAGCTGCGACGGCTCCACCTGCAGGAGCGGCTGGCGTCTCAGGCCCTTGGGGTCCGCACAGGTCAGGTTCTGCATGTCGACGACCTGAGTGGAGTTTTTCAGCCACGACAGCATGTCCTCGATGAAGCAGTCGCAGCGCCAGGGGTTCCCCGCCAGCCGGATGCGGAGACCAGGCTTGAGGCTGAACTCTGCCAGGGTGGTGGCGGGCAGATCCCTCAAGCTGTTGTCCCTCAGGTCAAGGTCACGCAGCGGTGGCGCCTTCAGGGTCCCGTTCTGAATGGAGATGATGGAGCTGTTCCGCAGGCTGAGGTTGACCAGGTTGGAGAAGCTGGTGAATATGTCGTCTGGAAGAATCACAAGGTCATTGTTGGACAGGTCCAAGACTGTCAGCTGCAGGAGGTTTCCACTCTGTAGGAGATTTAGGACCACATCCACGGAGGAATGATTGTGAAAAGACCTGCTGAGGTTCAAGACCTGCAGCGTATTATTATCAGGGAAAGCTCTATCACTGAAAGTCTGGATATTGTTGTTGCTCAGGTCCAGCCGCACAAGGTTTGGCAAGTTGTCAAATACCTTTGCATCCACAGACTCCATCTCATTCCCACTGAGATAGAGATCTGTTAACAGCTCCAGGCGGGTTGGAAAGGAATCCCCACTAATACGGGAAATGTTTCCAGTGACGAACAGGAATTTGGTATTGGTCGGTAAAGAATGCGGAATCGCGTCCAAGTCCTGGTTTTGGCATTTCACAGTTTGTGAGAAGCACAAGCATTTGTCCGGACAGCCCTGACAGGACAGTACGACCGCGAGGAGGAAAAGCAAATGCATCAGTCCGGACTTGTGTGTTCTCCCTCGGATTTCTCCGCGGTTATATCCGCACGAGGTGCTCAACAGGCGCATCTTGGACTTTACAAATCTGTCGACGCGGACCGTGCGTAAAGATTACTTTACAACAATCCAACTCTTCCACGGGGAACAAGGCAAAGTTTTTCAACTATGTTTCCCGCCTTTTATCCTTTCGAAAACTGCTCCCAGTTCCAACTCAGAACTACCCCCAAACCATCTTTGTTCAGGTCTACATTTCCATGAGGATGAAGGTGATATGGACGAAGCTCGCAAACTTCTAGCCTATCCTCTTCGTTTCAGGCTTATATATAAAAATCTACACGCTATTCTTGCAGTCCCGGCAAAACAATCAAGTCCGAAGCAGAATGTAAAATCGGCAAATAACTTACTCTTCAACTGCAACTGGTTACGAAGCAGACAATGCTTCCTGTCTCCCAAAGGTGTCGTGTATTACGTTCGTACATGCAGCCTGCCGTCCTCCTGAACGTAAGGAGTCTAGAGGGAAAGACTGAACACAGCAGCACAGTGCAGACCATTGGAAAGCGGGAGCATACCATTGTTCAGCAAAACGGGGGTGAACAGAAAACTCTCACAAGTTTGTTTAGTTTTAATTAAAAATGTCCAGTCGTAATTATGCCACACAGGATTTTTATATTGATCTCAACTTGATTGTCAAACATCTAATTGTGAAAATCGCAACAAGTTTTCCTAAAGATGGCCTGTCCCGGTTGCTTGGGGTCCAGGGACCTCTAGGGGTCCCCGAGGGAGCTCCAGTGACGTCCTACGATGAGGCTGCAGTCTGTTTAATACAATGTAGTAAAATACTCGAAAGTGATGATAATTTTGCATTTCCATACTAAATCATTACCAATCACAAACATATTTTCAGATGGCAGTTCCTTCAATGAAATATCTTCACATAATGTTGTTTGGTAGAGAAATGACTCGACATGTAGGGAAATTAAAACGTTTGCGATTCCTGTGGGAACATCAGTTTGATCTGTTACTGTAGGCCTATCATGAGATGTGATATCTGATCCAGTTCAACACAAAACCCATGTGATAAGTTAGCGTCTCAGTGAAAAACAGGCATAGCCTGAAGGAATCGAGAAGCCAAAAGAAAAGTGTTAGAGGAAACATTAATCATTTGATCCACTGATAATGTCACATTACTGAACCCATTATATACTACTATTTATTTAGAAAAGCCACAATCCCTTTTAGGATCCTTGAGGATTATAAGGGCCAACCATACCCAATGAAGACAGGGAAAAAAACATAGTCAAGATTTATTTATTTGCATGTCAACTTGTATGTCTACATAATACAGAACCACATAAACAACAAACTCAAAATAAGAGCAAAGAAAAGATGACTTGTAATCATTTGGATGGAGGTGTCTGGCTCAGATTTGAGGTAAAGGCTTAAACAAATTTCTCAAAAATTCAAAAGGTGGTCATCCTTTTATGCAAACAGTCCCTTAAAATACTACATTTTGATAAAATAAACTTTTTCCATTTTCAGGAACAATATATGAATGTAGAAATATACAGTTTCACATGTGATATGGAAAATGTGTGGTTGAATGTCATTAATTATGTGTCCAGTGACCTCAAAGGTTCCTTGGAAAAGGTTTAAGGGGGCCCACGCCAAAAATAGGAACAATTCACTTCACTTACTTTACCTATAAGTGGTAACACTAATGTAAAAATATACAAATTTTGAACACATTCTCCCCATTGTCATATCTGCACTTGAAATCTTCTCAGGTTTTGGCCCATGGGATGGGACAAAGGTTTATTGAATGGGGATCCTGTTTAATCAAAACTGAAAGTTCTAGTTTTTCTCAAAGCATTATGCCAAACAGTTTTTTGACCGCTGTAAATAATTTCTCAACCAAATTATGATGGGAAAAAAGTGTAACATTTGACATTCTCAAGGGTTCAATGACATTATATTATTTCAGAAAACAATGCAATGGTCACATTCCTTTATCTCTTCACATGGTCTGTATTTCCACCGCTCCTTTTGAGAAATGACTTGAGTGGTGACCTAGTAGTGAAAGCATTGTCTGCTGGATTTTGCAGGATTGAACTGCTGAGACGCAAAACTGTGGATGTGTTCATGCATGAATGGTGAAGGAGGGCGTGCTCATCAATATGTCATATTTGGAAACCCCGGTGTAGATCCCAGTGTAACACTAG
The DNA here is from genome assembly GCF_020085105.1 of Siniperca chuatsi. NCBI lineage: Eukaryota > Metazoa > Chordata > Actinopteri > Centrarchiformes > Sinipercidae > Siniperca > Siniperca chuatsi. Next base: position 23,888,249 of record NC_058050.1, on the reverse strand, counting down.
CTTTACCCTTCTTTGACTCCTTCCTATTCTTAGCCTGGGTCAGTGTGACAATCATCTGAGTAATTCCATGAAACCTGGGTCGAGGCTGAAAGTGATACTTCTTCCAAACTTAACTATGAAGCTATTGTAGCTGACATGATGTTCTTGTGGTGTGTACATCCACCTTTCATATCCACACTACTATAGCTGTGGTAGAGTGATAGAGTGTGTGATAGACTATTAAACCTTTTCTCAGCTTCTTTTTCTCGCAATTGCATCTAAGAGGAAACAATGGCCAATTTTGTGAGATAATAAATGTCTATCCATTAAAGAGTGACTAGCATTAACACAGATGTTACTGTCTAGTCTCACATGAGGTGCAGAATTTAACACTTGTAAATTAATCTTCTTGTATCATTTAAGATGAATGGTATATAGCCTTTTTATATAATCTGTTTAACGTCCAAGTTATTTTATCATGTTGTTTTCTAATGTGTTGTTATATTATAATTATGTTTATAAAATAAAAACATTACATTTCCTATGACATCATAGATACAGCAACACCAAACTCTGAGCGCAACTAACGCCCACAAAAATGAACCAATAGAATATTGGCATATACATGCCGGGACCAATCAGAAGTCTCGACATTCGCGAGGACTTTTTTTTTTTAACCTAACCTGCAGGGTTTCAGGCGTCCAGTCCTGCCAAAATTTGCACCAGTGAAAAAAACGCTAGCGTCTCTCATTTGTAGAAATGACACAGAGGATGTACGTCGTTGATGCAGCTTTCTCCATGTCCCCTTTTTTCTTTATCTAACGGAAGGTAAGAAATGATATGACGTTAATTTCCCTGAACAAAACAGCCCGCTAACGTTAGCTTTCGATGATGTGTCAGTAAGATAGCTAGCTGCCAATGTAGAATTAGCTAACGCTAGCTAACAACATTTGACACATTTTCAAACATATACCTTTATAGCTGCTTTTGCCCATGTCAGGTGTCCAGTTAGCTGCCAGATTTGAAAGTGCATAGCAAATTATGATGTGGCCTGACGTTTAACGTTATCCTGCTCGGGCACTGTGAGCTAATACTTTGGTGAAGTAACTTGACGTTAGCTGTTAGTTCATGCTACTGCACACCTTGCTAGCAAGTTGGTCACATATGTGGGAAATATGATCGGTTAATCTTATTCTGATAAAGAATTAGGTTCGTAATGGCTTTAACACCCCGGTTCTATTACGCAGAACCCAATGAGGGGTTGAATGGGGTGCAGCCAACACTAAAAGAAGCTCATGCTATTCGGCTAATTTAGCCTGTTACGTAATTCTACTGTTTAGGCAACATTAAGAACCTCCCCTGTTAATGCTAGTGCACTTTCTTCACAAAAACATAACCCATACGCAAAACTATATGCAAAGTTTAAATTTAATAGATTAAATCTTATTTGCGCAGGTTGTCCAATAGCTGTCTAGCAAACCTGACAACTCAGCTGACCTGTGCGTCTTAAATCTGTAATTAAGCCAAACTTGCTCTGACCTTTGCACTTGCAGTTTTGGATCTCATCTCACTACTGAATTTTGCGGTTTGGAAGTACACAAAGTGTGAATGTCGTTGTTTTTCAGTTATAACTCTCAATTTTTCTTCCTCAGGTGCACTCTACAATTATGGAGTTTTGAAAAGGAAAGTGAGAGTTTTGGGGGGAAAGGGGCCCTTTCCCCTCAAGTTTGATGGTTGGACTGCTGGATGAGAAGGTCAGAGGGTTGTTGAAATTGTTACCTTTTGTAAATTATTGAAAGAGTATATAGAGGAAAAACTATTTTTTCAAATATTAGTATGTAAAATTTTGTATAAAAAGCACAAGCACTTTTGTATTTATTGAATTCATGATGCCATTGTATGCTTCAAGCACCTTAATTTGTGTTCAATTCTTGGTTGAAATGGTGGACTGAAACAAGTCACAGAAAGGCTCTGGGGTCGCTAGGGTGCAGTGGAACTTCAACACAAGCACAATTCTAGCACTCCAAACCATCTTGACCTTTAGTTGACACATTTTTTTTTTCCTTCTTGGAGAGCTTCTCTGTTATAGTATGCAATTTTAGTGACAGTGTTTAGGGTTTGTTACCCCACATTGTATTGTTTTTGAGTTGAGTTTATTTGCAATTGTGGGTGGTGGGTTGCCAAAAGGACTTTGTAAAACATAAGGGAGGACGGTTCACTGTGAAGATTTGGCGGAGGTCAGGATGAGTCTGGCATCACCGGACTGCACCCCCAGATGCCGCTCACAACAGCATGCAGGCGAGGTGGTAGCGGCACTAACGGGCGGCTCCGAGGGGCAGCTGCGGGCGTTCTTGACTTCACATTGCTACAATGCGGCCACTTTGCGGGATGCCTTTGGTCGCACAGCCCTGCACCTGGCAGCCTCACTGGGAAAGAAGGCCTTACTGGAGTGGCTGCTGGAGGGTAAGAGTGCTGACCTGATGGTGAAGGATAAGGAATCCGGCTGGACCGCTCTGCATCGCAGTGCTTTCTACGGACACATCCACTGTCTCATATCGCTGGTCAAGGTACGTATTTAACATGGATCGCCAAAAAATTAGGGATGCATCGATATATATCGGCCGAACATTGGTATCGGCCGATATTCACCTCGTTGACTGCTATTGGCAAATAGGATCACATTCACTGATGGCAGTGGCTGGTGTTTATCTGTTATCTGTGTATTTGTTGTATAGCAGGCTTATAGCAGAATCTTACATTTTTACAATTTGAATTGCTCATATCATGGAGCAGATACTTCACTGTTATGTCCCCCGAATCCACTGTCTCTCATTAAACTCTGTGCCAAGTCAGCTTGGTGTACTGAAGCGCAGAAATAAAAAAAAAAAACACACTTGCGCGCAGAGGGAGAGAGGCACACACACACACACACACACAAGTGCAGAAAATGTTAGCTAGAAGCCCATAATGTTCGTTCCCCAAAACGTTGTTGGCAAGTTGATAATGTTAACGCTAGCTTTCGGACTCCTGTTTTGCAAGCCCACTTGTTGAATTGTGGCTATCTCTAGCCCAATAGCAAATGCAACCGACTGTAACTAACGTTGGGTATCTTATAACTATCAAAATCAATCACTTACGATGGCAGATTGTTGACTTGAGACAAGAGGAGAGCTTCATCAATCCTGTCTTCATCCTCTGCGTCAGCTGACAGCAGGTGCTGCTGGCTTTGCCCACTTGAGAATAGTTCTGCTAGCTGGCTATTAATGTTACTCTACTGTTGGCAAACTTTTCACTGGTATGATCATTTATATGAGTGCCACTGAAGAAAATATGTTTATGTTATGTAAGCTCGTTTAGCTGGTTAAAGGCTTGCTGCCGTTAAAATTCCCTACTAACGTTATTCACATTTTCTCACTAAAAGACCGTAATCAATCTAATTGTACAGACAGTAAACATTATATATGTTATTAAGAGTGGCCATTTAAATATATTGAACTTTGAAAGCTAGGAATTTAAGTCTTACCGTTTTCTCTCAGGTAAAGTTACATCCAGCATTGGCATGTTTCCCACAGTTTCACCGCACTGACTGATGTCTGCCCATAGAATGGCGAAATTAACACAAGGGGATTGCTAACATTGTTCCACAGCATCCACACTGACAAGGCTGCCTGCAGATGTGTCCGCAGACATTTTTTTTGTTTAAATGGGCCTCATGAATGCATGTAATCTCAAAACGCCAAAGATCAGCCCGATTAATCGACTACTATTTGTTTGTTTCTCTGGTACAAAAGGGGAATAAATAACAACAAAGACAAAATAAACAACAACAAAAAAGCATCGGCTATCGCCCAAAATGTTATTTTAAACATCGGTATCGGTGCATCCCTACAAAAAAAATGTGCTGTTCAGTTTTGTCGAGTTGTTTAAGGTGTTCACATTTAAATGGTCCCATTTACCAAATTAGTCAAATAATGCAATAATATGGAAAATAACCCATGGTGCCATAAAAGGAAAAATGAAGATTATTCATTGCCAATTTTCAAGAATTTGACCTAACTCTGAATATCTTTTTGTTTCCTTTTTTCCCCTTGACATTGTTTCAGCATGGCGCACTCCTCTCCACCCAGGACAAGGAGGGTCTCTCTGTCCTGGACCTTACAATGAAGGACCGACCAACACATGTCGTGTTCAAAAACACCGGTAAGAAAAGCTGATGACTTCTGTGCTTATGTTGAGTAGGGATTTCTGGCACAACTTCACCTACTTCCAAGGTGCATGGAGAAGAGAAAAAGAGGTCAAAACGCCAGTCAACACTTATAGTATAAAGAACAATTGTATTGTGAGACCAATTTGACTGGGCTTGTCGCCTTCATCAGGGTCATCGTACAACACATTACAAAGAAACTTTTTTGTTGACAGTGTCTTACATCAAAATGACACTTGTGATGAAACTGTTAACTCTGTAGTTTTGTTTTTGTCAAGACTCACAAGACTTATTAGCATCATGACTCTTTCTGTTAAATGATACATTTCACACTTGTACATGCATGGGATTTAATTATCCCTGTGCTATATCACGTCATCTAGCCATTATGATTTGTGCTTTTCACATTACATACAAAATGACTTTCTGAAAGACTTATGGAGGATGTCGCTATGTTGTGTTTCTTTTCTCAATGCCTTTTATGTCTTATGTCACGCACTTGCCTTGTTGTTGAAAGATAAACAAATAAACTTGCCTTTCCTTCTTTTAATGGCCAAAAGGACCTGTGGTTAAATCAAGCTTCAGGTGAAGGCAGTGTTTTCTTCCTCTTTACAGACCCAACTGAAGTATACACGTGGGGAAACAATACTAATTTCAGTCTCGGCCATGGTAATCAGGAGAGCAGACAGCACCCTGAGCTTGTGGATGTGTTTGCCAAGACTGGAGTTTACATCAAGCAGGTAGGCTAATAACACACTGTTGTTGTCCCAGCTCTCCAGGGAGTAAGAAAGTGTTTTCCTACTGCACAGGGCTTCCCTACCCTGAAAACTCCACTTGCATCTGTCACACCAGTAATGGCCTCATGCTTCAACTCTGTGCCAATATGTGTTACGTTTATTTAAAAAAAAAAAAAAAAAAAAAAAAAAATGCCAATGCTCATGGGTACTCCAGATAAGGCACACCACTTGGGTAAACCAGCAAAACACTCCCTCCCCAGAGTCCTGCATTACACACCCTTCTCTTCAGGATAAATCTGCATGTGTAACAAAGAAGATTTATCCTCTATACATGGCTGGCCCATACTTTCTCTAGGTGAAACCACAGATGTAGAAATATTGGTTATGCTTGAGAGCCTTAAATTGTACTTTTGATTAATGAATGAAGTAAGTGGTTGTACAGCAATGGTACATTATGATTAGGCATGCATAGACATAGTTCTTGGTTAACTGTGGATTTGGGAGGCGGGGTAATGGGGGCAGAGGGGGGGGACCATCAGTAATGTTGTTTGACTAAGTCAAATAGAGGGCATAGTTGGTGTGTCAGGCATGGACTAATTAGCTTGGTCTTTTCCTGTATAGTCTTAATATGTGACTTTGTTGAACTGGCCTGTGCATGGTTAAACCATGCTGCCAGACTGTGCCAACCTGGCTACTATTTCATGGATTTGTCATGTTGATGCTCTTAGTGTGATTAATATAGCTACTGGCACCAGTGCAACTACCCCCAGTGGTGTGTGTACACACCAGGTGCTAGCTATAGCAGATTAAGTAATGCAGAATGACTGTGTTAGATATGTTGTCGTTTTAATCTATTCTTAAGATTTGGCATCTATATGTAGTTCATGTATTTGTTCAGAAAAGATGAATCTGGGCTTAATGCCACTATTGTATTGATGTTTACAGAAGAAACCCTATGTTTGAGGTATTTTTTGTCGTGCAGAGTAATTTCATAAAGCCTAGTGGGGGACAGATGGATCTGATTTCATGACCATACAATGACCCAGTGGCACTGCGTATAGTCTTTGTCTTTTAGCCCAATCCAACAGGTGCCAGAGGTTAAATATTAATTCCACAATGACATGTTTTTAATTAAATGAACTACACTGGTGTGTATGCATGTGTGTGAATGTCCACATCAATGTGATACTGGGAAACATCCCTGCACTCTATTGAAAGCTTGAGAGGGCGCAATGTATTAGTAATGATGTTTGCTTTTCCACTTGTGCCCTGGCCTTTATTGGGATAGTGTTTTACTATCACTACAAGAGGGCTTGGCCAAGGGACATGGAAAGAGATGCATCGCAGCCTCTGCTATGAGGTCAAAATTATAATGACAAGAGCCTTAATCAGCACAAACTTGAGGCTTCAGACAGTTTTTTCCTGGAATAGGATACATAGTATTTATATAGTAACAGAAAAATCACAATTATGTTCATGTTTAATCGCCTCCTCTCCCTGTAGGTGGTCCTGTGTAAGTTCCACTCTGTGTTCCTGTCTCAGAAAGGCCAGGTCTTCACCTGTGGACATGGACAGGGAGGACGTCTTGGCCATGGAGATGAACAGACTTATTTGGTGAGACTTCTTATAGGGCATTATTTTGGTGTGACAAGATCTGCCATGTACTTTAAAATATTGTAAATGAGTCCATATTTCCCAGAATTATAACGTACAACCTAACCTCTAACTTTTAATATATCAACTCATAAACCATACAGAGGGAGAGGGAGAGGGAGGTGGAGGAGGTTGTCAACCGAGCTAGAGGGAGGTGGAGGAGGTGGTCAACCAGGAAAATGTACTTAAAGTATTAAAAGTAAAAGTACTCAATGCGGAAAAATGCCCCCCTGATTATTGTATATTATATCATTAGATTATTATTACCTATGCATTAAGGTAAAAGCAGGATTTTACTATTGTAGTTGGTTGAGGTGGACAAGATTTTGGTTTCGGAAGCGTTCTGGTTACCGTTTGTAGTCCGTTGGTTGCATGCAGGTAAACAGTCCGTGTGGAGAGCAAAAGATGTGGAAGACTGCAGAAATGCAATCTCGGAACCAATTGGCTATCGTCTGACGACGATTTATCTTTTTATCAATCTCAGAAACCTAGAGATTAGCTTTTTATTAGCTTTTTTAAATTTATCTGCATTCAAACCATCGTCAGACGATAGCCGATGGGTTCCACGATTGCTAATCGGACTGCAAACATTGACCGATGCACGAAAGAGGAAGTCTGTTACCAGATATCTGTTATCTGGATATCCGCTGGCTACACCGGAAGCCCCGAAATATTGGCCATTGGCCCCAAAGGCTAAATCGTTATGACGATAGCCGATTGGTTCCAAGATTGCCCAGAGCCCAAAGTGACACCTTCACAATGCTTGTTTTGGCAAAATTAGTAAAAATAAATTCTAATTATTGAATTAATTAAAAGGAAAAACAGCAAATCCTCACATTTGTAAAGCTGGAGCCATGAAAATTGCATGAAAAATGACTATTATCAAAATAGTTGATCTAGTTGATTCACTTACATTTTTACCATACACCATATAAACCATCACATCAGAGTAGAATTTAAGTGTAAAATGTGCAGTTCCTTGTGTAGGTTTATGTTTAGATACAGACCTTACAAACAACACTAAGTAAGCTGTTAATACATTTATACATTTATTGTAAGTAGATGGAGGAGGTGTTAAGTTAGTATCAGCAGTAGCTTTGTGCATTAAAAGATTTGTCTGGAGTTATTTATATTTATTTTTCATATATATTTATAATGTTAACAAATCTCATGAAAAGACCAAAACCAACAACGTGTTAGTTCATCTCTGTATGTGGGGTTGATTCAAAATAAACTACAGCGTCCATGTTGATGGTAATGAAAATTCAGGCATGGGATGCTGTCACGAGTAAATGTAGAGGAAACTCTGCAGTCTTCAATGCATTTTATTGGTCAAACCCAAAGAGATGCCATTGAACACTGAGCAGTGAGCTTGAGCTGTTGATATCTCTGTAGACTCAGTTTGTTTTTTCTAATTTATTTCATTATCTTCTCACTCCTCTCCACAGGTTCCTCGGATGGTGGAGGGTCTGATGTCCCACCACTGCTCCCAGGTGGCGGCAGCTAAAGACCATACAGTGGTGCTGACAGAAGAAGGCTATATTTACACTTTTGGCCTCAACACCTTTCACCAGCTAGGTCTGGCTCCTCCTCCCGCCTCTGCACATGTCCCTAAACAGGTAGGAGGTGGTGGGGAGGGTAATTGAAAGGGGTCAATGACATTTAGTGGTAACGAGCATTGTTTGTGTTCTAAATGAGATTTGGTGGTTTTGGTGACTGAAATGACAATGTACTCTCTGTTGTATAGTATGCAAGTTTCTTTTTGAGATTGATTAGGATTTTATACAACCAGTACGTGGAGAATTATCTTACTCTTCAATTCTGTATACTATAGTTTCAATGTCCCTGTAATATTGCTGCTTATGTAGGTGTTCTCCAAGACGCTGAAAGGCAGGACAGTGATTGGAGTTGCAGCTGGAAGGTTCCACACTGTGCTGTGGACCAGAGAGGCTGTCTATACAATGGGACTCAATGGAGGGCAGCTGGGTAAGTTTCAACATTTAAATGTCAGCAAAACCAGTGTTACAAGAGAAAATTGTACTGCTTTTCAGATACGTAATGTGACTGAACAGTTGTGGTAAATTTGTATGCAAAGTGTTTATCTACTTGTGTAGGAGAGAGGTGAAGTGAGTAGGGAAAATCCTCCATCATATCAGAGGTGGATGACACAAAAGGCTATTATGTGATTTTTGTATTTGTATTTTCAAAGTAAAAGGCCAGTATTAACCCTGTATATGGGCAACTTGATATGTTAATGTACAGTATATTTAGTACTCCATTGTGTGTTGATCTTCAGGTTATTTGCTGGATCCTAACGGAGAGAAGTGTGTGACAGCCCCCCGGCAGGTATCAGCCCTGCACCACAAGGATGTTACCATAGCAATGGCAGCAGCTAGTGATGGAGCAACAGTAGTCGTGACTGAGAAGGGGGACGTCTACCTGTTGGCTGACTACCAGTGCAAGAAAATGGCTTCAAGGTGAATGGGACAGCACAACTTATTACACTGCAAAAAATACAAAGATTCAGTTGGCCTTGTATTGAATCTTCTTTTCTTAAAAGACTAAAGAGGATGAAGATTCCATTTCATTAGTAGACTTGTAACAGTCACTCTTACACTCTGTGATCTTAAAATGCTACATACATATTAATTTCCATCAAGCAGCATACAAAGTCAGCACAACCTAAGTGTATTTCTTTTCCATAGTAGCATTTTCCAAATGTAATCAGAGCAATAAATGGAACCTCACACACCAAATTATAAAAAGCACATATACTACATTGATATTGAGCAGGTTGTCTCCAATATCCAGCATTCCATTGAAGAAGTAGTGGGCACATCTCTTGTTAAAGTCCAGTATTCATTCCTAACCAAGAAAAGACCGCATCTTTTGAGTCCAAGGGTGCAGTTATTTGTCAGGCAATTGTAAAGATGTAATCTGTGTAAAGAATTAAATGTCGTACTCTCTATATTCTTCCATGCTCGTAGATCTAATTCATATGTGCAGCCTTTTCAAGCACAACAGAGGCACTGTGCATTCTGCATCATCCCCAGTGTTCTAATCAGACCTAATTTGAATGGCAGCACATAGTAAATCACCCACTAAACTGGAAACAGTTGTGCTATCTTTTTCTTTGATTTGCATAGTTTAGTGCTGCGAATATGTGTTCGTTGGAAAAGGTAGTGGGGCTCAGTGCATGCCTGTCTGTTAAATAGCACTAACACAACATTGGATTTACCTGAATGCAAATGTTTAAGAAATCAGCAGTGATAATTAAACAAGTGTCTTCCAACAAGCAAATTTTGCTAATATACTATATTAATTAATGCTTTGAATGTGACACTTAATATTCTCTTTTTCTAATTATTCATTTTGATTGGTCTCTTTCAGGCAGCTGAACATCAAGAAGGTTCTGGTCAGCGGTGGTAGTCTGGACCACCGTGTTGTTCCACAGATCCTGAACGAGGGAGGAGGGGAAAAGGTGGCCATTTTGGCATTAGATGAAGCTGGAAGGGTAAGATTATTTAGAAAGTCTAAGAGAAAAAGGTTTTCACTCTGTTATTTAGGCACCTGGTGCCAAGCATTACTTAATAATAAGGCCTAAATCAATTGTGAGACAATAAAAGTGTAGTTTAATCTCACTTCTGCCTCAGTTTCTAAATGTTAGCACAGTGAGAAACTGTATAACATTGTTATTTTTAACATTGCTTTACTTTCCCTATTGTTATCTAACCTATGGTGCAGCGTACATAGTTACACAATCCTAAATCATCTTATGGATGAAAATGGTGACTAAGATTTGTCTTAGTGGATTGTAACGTTCCTTACATTTTCTCCCTCCTCCATTTCTCTCTCTCTGTCAGGTGTTTTGCTGGCGTTCCTGCGGCAGCTCGGTGAGACAGTGCCGGTGGGCGTATGGGCGTCAGGTTTTCATGTCGGACATAGCTCTCAGCAAGAACAGCATGATGTTTGTGACTCAGGAGGGGGAGGGCTTCAGTGGCGTGTGGGCTGGAGAATATAAGAAGTATGGGGAAAAGAAAGGTGAGGAATTTAGGAACATGGTATATTGAGTCATAAAGTTAACCAATGTTTTGCAATTGTTAGTTGATGTTCCAAATTATTTAAATAGTTTTCAATGGACTTGTATTAGACTGTTGCTTAATTTGGTCTGATTCTAAACTTTAAATTTGTATAGCCATTTTTGAAAAAGAATTAACCAACTGGACCTGAACATACTCATTTCAAGTTTGTTAGAGATGAAACAGCAGCAAGTATAAGGATAAGAATAGAGAGGACAAACATCATTAAAGTAAAAGGGATTGACTTAAAGACATTAAAGCAAGTTTCTAAAAATAGGTTTTCAGAATTGATTTAAAAGAGTTTGTTAATTTTGAATCTGATTTACGTGCTTCTTGTAATCTTATAGAGGTCAGTGTGGAGGTTTGTGGCCATTCAGATGCTGGGACACTGTATGAGCGAATCCGCCTGGAGAAACTCCCGTATGTCCACAGAGCAGTCAGCATCACCATGGACTCTAAAGGCCGAAATTTTGGAGTGCTTCAGTCTGACCCCAAAACAAGGTAGGATACCTCCCTTGATCAAAGCACAGAAAATGCTGCGCACAATGGTGTACTTATGATCATAAGTCTGTAGAAAATATAGCCTAAAAAGATGCTTTGGGACCAGTTACACATGTGAAGTGTGCAAGCTGTTTTGCAGGCAGTGTTGACATCTGCATTGATAAAAATGTAAGCATATCTGCCCCGTCAGGCAGACGTGAGACAGACGACTCAACAAAGAAGCTTCAACACATCCTGTGTAAACAGGGTGTTAAAACTATAATGAGTAACACTTAAGTGATAATTGAACTGGAGGAAATAAATCTATGAAATCATCATAAGGTGATTTTTAAGGAACAGACGGTAGGTATGAGGTTATCTCAATCAGTGGATGGAGGAGGCTAAATAATCCTAAATGGAGGATGGATCCTCTGATGAAAAATGCAATGATTGTTTCTTATTAATTGTCCTTCTCATTCAACTCTACGATTATTAAATCATTATTAATAATAATATTTTTGCATTACTCATGTGGAATAGAACACAGAAGAATAGAAGTACTAAGCAAAAAATATAATACACTATGACCTGTATTATAGTGTATTATATTTTTTGCTTAGTACTTCTATCACTGTGTGCACTGATGTGATAGTGAGCTGCTGTAACAAAAGAGTTTCCCCTCGGGGATCAATAAAGTATTTCTGATTCTGATGTGGATATTGTGTGGGCACAGCGCAAGATAGTGGACTATTTATCTTATCTAATTGGGTCTAATTGTCTTTAGTTCTAGACCTCTTCCCTGCTGATAATATATACTGCTTTATTGGAGCCAATGTTAGAGCATGGCAGCTTCGTGCCCCTTTTTTTTATTATACTATTGTTCTCTTAACAACATATGGCGATTTTTGTTTTTTTTATGCATTTGTTGTCTGATAATCATTATCTTGTTATTGAAAAGGTCTGTTCTCTATTTACATTTATCTTTTCTATTTAAATACGTACCTAGCCTTTTAAAGATGTATTGCTTCCAGTCCAATTATCAGGTGTCACAGATGATACTCTCTGTGTTTGTCTTCTTGACGTATGTGTTCTAAATGGGCATTTTTGATCATTTGAATGATTATTGTACAATGATGTCCACCTTGTGTCTTTAATCCAGCTTGTATGAGATTCCCATCATTTCTCCATCCTCCTTCTCCCAAAACTTCCGGAGCCTTCTGGATGATGCGGATGAAACGGACAGCATCCACGATGTGACCCTTCAGGCCGGTGATCGCACCTTCCCGGCCCACAAGTACATCCTGTCCATGAGGTCCGAGTTCTTCCGGAAGCAGTTCATGTCTGAGCATTGCGGGGTTGAGGAGGAGCTTGATGGAGAAGTGAGGAAGAGCGAAGATGCCGTGGGCTGCACTTTAATAATTCTGGAGAAGATCCCAGCGGACATGCTGGAATACGCCCTGCACTTCATCTACACAGACTCCTGTGAGCTGCTGGTGCACGGGGCCCGGCCGAGAGTCTCAGGGGCCTTGGTGGGAAATAACCAAGTGAGGGGGAAAAAAATCCTTGCTTATTCACTTAAACTCTCAGCAACAGAATCCTGATATACTAAGCTTCAATATATAGGTGTATACAAAATATATGCATTAGCCTTGAAGAACTGTTCATCTCTGAGTCAGCTGTGGTTATTTCATGAAGACCGTGTTTCACTGTCTCGTCCTGTCTTGGCCAGGACTCGGAGCAGGAGAGGCTTATCAGCAGCCTGCAGGACTTGGGCCTGAGAGGACGTTCAGCCCTCGAGGTGTACCGCTCCCTTCCCCCGTCAGCCAATGGAGATGGTGACAAGGCCAAGAGCAAGTGTGCCAAGCCTGGCAAGAAGGGGAAAGGAGGCAAAGGTGACAAGGCCAACGAGGGGGGGGGCAACCCTGTGAAAACCTTACAGGGTGTTGCAAAAAAGCTGGGCCTGGGAAGTCTGTCTGCACGGTGAGAGGCCGAGTATGCTCCAAACCCAGAGGCAAAATCAGATTTGGTGTCATGTCTTGTTGATCATGCTTTCGTTTATTCCTTGACAGACTGGATGGAGTCAAATATGAAAGTGGAAAGATCAATGTTATAAACAAGAAAACTGGAAACAAACCCAAATTATACCAGAAAAAATGGTGCGTATATGAGTGTATATTAACAGGTGACACTAGAGATTAGATTGAAAATAACAAATTTGACATGAAAAAGTCTTTTTGTGTCTGTACAGCTCCTATCTTTGTGATGTTACTCTGAAATCTGAAGATGGGCAAGAGTTTCCATGTCACAAAAGTGTCCTCTGTGCAAGACTAGGTAAGATGGATCAGCACATCAACAAAGAAGCAAATACACAGATATTCTCATTCATTCACATTGATAGAGAATGCAAGTTGTTTTGCATGAATGTGTATGTCATATATTAGCATGTGTGCCTCATGGTGTGGAATCCAAAATATGATTGGGCCTTTTTTAAATAATATCCTCCTGTGTATTGAAGTAACTTTAAATGTGAAGGCTGTTGGCTGTTTTGGAGTTACAGGAAGTGAAATGTTTTTACTTTTGTGTCCAACTTTTCTGCAGAATACTTCAATAGTATGCTTGGAAACCCCTGGATTGAGGTATGCCAGGTTTATATTTCATATTGCTTTTGTGGACATAACCATGTTGCTGCTGATAATAATGTTGTCTTGCGCCCCCTCAGGCCACATCCTGCACTGCACTGGAGCTGCCTACTAGCTCAGAGATTCTGCAGGTCATTCTCGAGTATATTTATACAGATGAGTCTCCCACCATTAAAGGTAGCTTCTCAAGTTCTATGTTGACTGATACATTTTGAATTGGTATTTTTAATGATGTTTTGCTGAATTTGCACAAACAGTAAAAAGGCACATATAAACAGGACTTACTGTTCTGTTTCTTTGTTTGACAGAGGCTCTGAATGTGGAGTTTGTCTGCAACGTACTGGTTGTGGCCGATCAGCTGCTAATCACACGATTGAAGGAGATGTGCGAGGTCGTCATCACTGAGAACTGTATGCTGTGGTTGTCATTTTCTTTCCCCTTGTTTTCCTGCTTCTTTTATCTTGAAATAATGCTGCATGTCATATGAAAATAACAATTTGATGGATTTTAAGGTTAGAAGCAAAAAATAGAATTTGGTAATGTACAGGAGTTTATTCATCAAGATACTGACAGGAGTTTTCTGCAAACTTGAATTGCTCCTGATTTCCACATAATATGCACTTGAGGGCTGTTCATTTCTATGAGTGTTGTTGTTCTTGTAACTTACCTAAATAATGAGGTATGTAAGCACAACATAACAAAGTGATTGTTTTAAACAGTGATTGCGTTCTGCAGGTTATTCACAGACTGCTGTCCCTTTTTATGTTATTTAGTTTCTTGAGATATTTGATCTGATGTTCTCTTAAATATCAACATCTATGGTTGACCAGTGATCCACGAGGAATACAGAAAATCAACTAAACAACAAGATGGGCTCAGAATGCAGCTGTTTTTCACTGTTTTATGTTTTTTATTTTTCCATTTTAAGGGTTGCGATCACAAATTTGTATATGATGTGAATGCAGCAGAAATTTACAAATAGAAATTAGGGAAAATAGTAAACACATTTGATTCTTTTAAGTGATTTTCTGTGAATCATCAATGAAGCTGCTTGCTTTGTTCTTCTCAGTGACTCTGAAGAATGCTGCAGAGCTGCTGGAGTTTGCTGCTATGTACAACGCAGAGCAGCTTAAACTCTCCTGTCTCCAGTTCATTGTGCTCAACATGGCCGCCCTGCTGGAGTCAAAGTGAGAATTTAGAATAAGGAACCCAATGTGCGCTTGTGAAGATCTTTTGTGTACTGAGTATTTCAGCATTTTAATTTTTTTTGTATTTAATGGTTTATTTATAGCTACACAAAGGTCCTTTGTAGAACAATTTGAACGCAGTGATATAATGAATCTTATTCGTATTCAAGTGTTCATTATAACTTTAAAAATATACATTAGTCCTGATTATGTACTATTCAGTAAAGTTGTGGACATATAAATTCTGATATACAGCCGCACAAATACTTTCCCCAGCAGTAGAGAACTAAAAATATCTTCTCATCTGTATGTGTGTGTCTGTCTGCCCCTTGGTTTTTTGTGTTGCCCTCAGAGCACTGGATATTCTTAGTGATGAAGTACTCGTGGAGCTTTCTGCAGCCTACAGGAGGATGGTGAGTCACCCCCCCCCCCAGAAACATCCCAATCTGCATCATCCTTTCCATGACTTCTTTTGGCTTTTGATTATTATTTTTTTTTTAATGGCAATTAAAAGCCTTGCTGATAAACAGCTTCAGGAACTGATTCTGAATCAGATTTTAGTCTTACAGTTTACAGACAGACTCATCAAATTCAAAAATCCATCACTCCAATAGACACAAGACACGTTTTGTCTTGAATAAAAGAAGTGACTTGGGGAAAACTAATGTACTGTTGTTTTAGTTTCTTATATAACTTGTCGCTGAATGCAGCAACTTGTGACACACTGTATATGGCTGAACTGAATGCAGAATTTTCAGTCTGTCAGTCTAGCTTCTCATATCTTGATGCAAATTTGTACTGTCAGGTTCTGACAGATGTCTAGTGCTGGAGATGCTTCACTCAACAAGTAGGGTTCTTGTAATGTCTGTTTTGTGTCTGGATTTTTCAATTGTTTTGATTTTTATTTCAGATCCCAGCCATGCAAAAGAGGGTTATCACTCCATATCCTGGTGCTCCAGACCTCAGTGTCTATGAGGAGGAGGATTTGGACTCAGCGTTCAGCCCCAAACCAGAGGCAGAACTGGATCACTCCTGCAGGTACACAAGCAGAAATGTTCAGTATCTCCATGTTGTTGCTCTTATTGTATTTGTCTTCTGATTTGGCTGCTGTGCAGAGGTTCGTATGCTCTGTAAAAAAAATAAATAAATAAATAAATAAATAAAAATTAAAAACACTGAGCTCCTTTAATGTATAGACCTAAAGTTAAGGAACGCAGGAGCTAACCAGGCTATCTGCAAGTCCTTGCAATCTCCTTTAAACATCTTAAATGTGCTAATGATTGTACCACATTATCCCCCCAGGGAAATCCTGTTAAAGAAGGCCAAGATGAAGGCTAAAAGGAAACCAAGGCGGCGCTCTGACAGCTCGGGGGGCTACACTCTCTCTGACATCATTCAAAGTCCCCCTGCTGCAGGTATACTTAAACACACGGAGGTTATATTGTTTTGAAATGTGTTTTTCATTAAATACCATCATTACATGCTACACTTAACACATATCCACATGTCATGACAAACCGCAAAGATAATATGTAATAATTTCACACTTTTTTTCCTCTCAGTGGTCTCCCCGTGCCTGGGGAAGTCAGGCAAGGCTAACTCTACAGAGTCCCTGCAGGAGCTGCTCACATCCGACTCAGAGGGCAGCTACATGGGGGTGGGCAGTCCCCGAGACATGCAGTCACCTGTCTTCCATGACAGAGCTGAGGTTAATGTCTGACCATTACAACAATCACATGCAGTCATTTCGATGCAAACTTATAACAGATGATGATATTTTTTTGGATATTTTACGTGTTTGATATCAGCTTGTACTTATAATTATAACTGTGAAACAATCTAGGACCAGTCCAAGTACTCCTCTGCTAGTAGTTTGTGCTGCCTACTGTTGGTGCATCATAAAAAGATTACGCTAAGTAACACTTAACTTGTGTTTATACCTCTGAAGTTATCCATTGGCCATTGTATGATCATGTTAATAATTAAAGGAACGTGCCTACATTGCATGGAGTGTTGGATATAATACAACAGATCACAGGTTAAATTGTCATTTATCATCTGCAGGATGAGAAGGCTTTCAGTCAGAGGCTAAAGACTCCACCCAGCACCCCGATCTCCCTGAGGGACTGCTTCCCAACTCCCCCCAACTCTGCTCCACAAACCATCCCCAAGGTCCTTCCCTGGTAATATAGACTTAATGATCCTATATTGTAAAACATCCTTTTCATTCTTACAATCTTGTTTTCTCTCCTTCTCATCCTAAAAATACTGTAGATAGAACATTCAGAAGGAGGAAATCAGTGGTTTTACTTTATTTTTTTTTTCAAAAGCAGGTTTGAGATTTGTTACAAAGTACCCTGACTTTAGTAAATAAATATAAGTAAATAAATAAGTATTGAAAATTTAGCTGTATGTGTGACTGTGTTTTTACAATCTGCAGTCCTGCTCGTCCACCCCCAGTCTTGGATCTGAGAACCATCATGGACATGGAGGCCAACTCTCTGCAGACCCTCAGAGCAACTCCTAAAAGCCCTGGAAGGTATGACATCAGCTATATTTATTCTAACTGAGGAGATGATTTACATCTCCTCAAATTATTTACAGTGACCACTTAGACTAGACGATAGGAGGCTGTGATGGCAATCAATTAATGACTGATTGCCGTAGAATTACATTTGTACTATTGCCCTATTTATATAATGCGATGCTTCATTTTGTTCTATTGCCCAGTCTGAATGAAAGCTGTATTGCCACATGAGTGAACATTATTTTTGTTTTCCACTTAAGCTAACAGTACATATTTTTCCTCCTGCCTGCAGTGTCAGCGCCAGCATTAAACACTCCTCTGTTCCCGCTAAACTGTCCCAGAAGCAGAGGAAGATGTTGGCCATGGCCAACAAGGAAGCCAGTGTGGAGTCCACTGCATCCAAACCAACCCCCACAGTCACCCCATCCAAAAGCAGTGGGAAGGCCTGGTGAGTGAGCCCAAATATGAAGACCACTGCTCTCCACTACTCAAAACTTGATAGGTTTATAGCCTTTCACTGGTATGACAAAACAATCAGCATTTTTATATTAACAATGGATCAAAGGACTTTGTGTTTGTGGATTGGGTCGCTTGGAATAATAAACACAACACTGACTGAGTTTTTCTCCTACCATTTGGAGGATGTTTTTATCCAGAGAGCCTCATAATTTCATGATTGCATACATTTTTAGCCTGGATGACATGAGTCTTAATGTGTCTTAATGTAAAGGCAATATTATTTGGCACCACACACACAAATGGCATAAAAAGCATGTTTCAGAATCTATACAGAAAGCACTCACTGCAATCACAATGTCATCTGATCTGCGACAGCACCTCCAGAAGTGGTCAGATCTCAGCCAGGATTCCTCAGTCCGTACATTTTTATATTAGTGACGAAGTTTTGCATGTACCAGGTAGTCATGGCCTGGTACATGTTGTCACTGTGGGTAGAAAAATCTGCACATTCCCTCTAGAGAGTTATAAAACATGATCCCTTCTACATGAGCCAAAAAGTAATAAAAACAACAAAAGTGCAACCATCTTTTACTTTTATTGTGAATTTATGTGTCGTACATGTCATTTGTTTCCATCTGCAGGGCAGCAGCAGTCCAGTCCCCCCCCTCCTCATGCTCATTTCGGGCGCTGCTGGAGGAGGAGGAGAACCACTTGATCAGAGTGGGACAAACAGGGACCCAGAGGGGCCCAGGTTCCCAGGGGTCCCCTGTCACTGCTACTCCTGCAACCAGGCGGGTCACATTCAAATGTGCTGAAAGCAGCGAGCCAGAGAGACCCACTGGGTGAGTATCTATCTCTACATTCAAATTAAAACACATCGCACAACTCTTCTCCAGTACACCATGTTCATGAATAAAGCATGGTCCACTGGACAAGTGTTGTGCGACATGTTTTAATTTTTACGGACTTGCATTGAAGCTCATACTGATCTGCACTTTGCTGTGTGTATGCTCTCAAAGTAAGAAATTATCTATCTATACATAACACACTGGAGATCACACAAAAGATCGCAGTCAAAACAAGGTTGACTACTTCTGTTCTGTACTGCTGTTTTCCACTTGGTGGCACTGTTGTGGTGTCTTCATAAAACCGTTGTCAGCAGCCCACACACACACTATATATACAAGATACAGGATACCACATTAACACATTAACATATATGAAACTTTGAAACGAAACATTTTGTGGGGCCACTTGGAGACTTAAAACAGCAATACAGATCTGACATAAACATACACTGGCTTTGAGATTAAGAAATAGAAGGGGACTGATTCTCCAGCGAAGGCAAAAAATTTTAAAGTATTGAGTTGTGAGTCTGAGTGGCCAACTTGTGGAATGTAAGTGCTGACTGACAGGATCTCCGCTAGTTAGACAGATTGATGTGATGCTCTGCTCTGAGTGAGGTGAACAGCTCGAAATAACCCAGTACAGCTGGCTTGACCTGCCCGCAGACACTGAGTCACCCTGACCTTTACAACGTCTTCAGACAGCTGGACAAACACAGCAACACACGGACAGCAGTGTGAGCTCCAGTCCATAAATATGCATTTCTAGTTGAATTAACTGTGGAATTGGCCATCTCTATTTCAGTCATTTAGGTCCTTTTTGCAAGTGCATCTCTTATCTGCTATCATACTTCCTCTGCTGTATGTTTACCCACGCTTCGTACTGCAAGCTTTAGAGCAGACCTCTAGATATTAAACAGCTGTGTGAGTCACTGTAGTGAAGCCGGTGATGTTAATCAGTATTGATAAGGGCAGCCCTCATGTCACAACAGATCATACAGAACAGGAAGCAGGTTTCGGGTTCCTCTTGGTATTCGGATGAGCAGAGAGACGGACGAGTTCAAGGCTCAGGAAGCAGCAGCGACCTTGTGTATTCTCGTGTCTGCCTTCTGGGACGCTGTTGCCATATCCCAAGTCAGGATTAATAGAGATGCCTTTTATAAGCTTTGTGTTTTGATTGAATGTCAGGCTTTTTTTTTTTTCTCTCTCCTGATGTCTTCTATAAACATTTCCAGAGGTGTGTCTCTTGGCCAAATTAACATGCGCATACAGACTCCACTTTCCATATGGCTTTAGAAACTATCATAGTGAGGGATTAGGAATGTTTTTGGCCACATTTATAACAGACTATTAATGCAGTGTGTCTACAACCCTCACATAGCAACTGTGAAGCGCACACAAATCAGACTGCAGGGAGCTCATGTCATCTATGTGACTTGTCATATTTTACATGTCGTGTCGAATAGATAATAGGATCCTTGTGGAATAGGAAAATGTAAGTCAGGTTGTGTACTTACAGAGTCAAAGAATATAAATATTCAGAGATGTTCAGCAATCTGTTTTTTAGGGAAATATTTTTAGCGTGTGTAAAGGCAAATTTATTTATATAGCACAAGGCAGCTTCAAGCCATTTAGTGATTGATGTACAAGCAGTAAGATTTTCTATTCTATTGAGTGTACAAGATTTTGGGGGGGTAAACCAGGACCCAGAATATTACAGTAACCTAACTTACTGGTAATGAAGGCATGTCAAATGAGTTTTTCCACGTCAGCAGTTATATAATCAGTATTTTTAGAATAACATTGGATCTAATGATAATGTGAAAGGGGTCTATCACCAAAGTCTGCAGTTCCCCTCAGCTCTATGAATCTTTATAACTTCTTTCAGGTCATTTTGATTTTCCTGCCCACAACTTTTTTGAACAGTTTTGGTTGACTCTCACCTGTCTTATAGTATCATTTTGGTTTTTTTATATATTTGTTTTTTGTTCTGTTTTTTTTTTTTTTTAAAGAAAAAAAGGCTCTAAAATGTCACTGTATGCTAAATGGGCCCAGCACCAAACGGCAGACAGACAAAGTTAGCGACCCTGCAGAACCCAGAATGAGGACTTGTATTCTTTAGACCTGAACTCTCCAATAAAGACCAAAAGGTTCTTGTTCTGCAGATATGATTTAAACCAGTTAATGAGTGGTCCCACCCAACTTTTCTACCCAACAATATTTTGTGTAATGTTTAACTTCAGTCATGTTACGTAATCATATAAGAGGTTTGTGAAAGCACACAGGAACTTGTCAGTAGTAGCTGACTCAGCCTTTGTCCACGCACTTTCTTACTGTTCACTTACTGTTGCTTTTACTCTGACATCACAGGCACTGATACCCCCCCTCTCTCTGCCTCTGTCTCTCTCTCTCTTTGTCTCTCTCTCTCTCTCTCTCTCTGCCTCTCTCTCTCTCTGTCTCTGTCACCTGTCTCTCCCCTCAGGCCCTGGGTCCTGGGAGCAGTAGGCAGCCCTCCCCTCTCCTCTCTGGTGACCTTTGCCTCCATCGTGGAGGAGGAGAAGCAGCAGGAAGCTGCACTGATCCGCAGCCGAGAGAAGCCGCTGGCACTCATCCAGGTAACACGTCTAGTCTGTGCGCGTTAGTGCTAACACACTCTCCCACACGTACACACTCCTGCCGTGACTGAATGTATAGCTTGTGTGTGTGCAGCATCCAAGTGGAAAACATGGTGTTGTTTCAGGGTGGTATGGCCACAGCATACGTCTCCTTTCTATCCCTATCTGGCAGACATTTATCTAATGAACATCACATTCTGTACAGTGCTGGTTAGACATGAGGTGCCTCCAGTGTTGTCTTTTGACAGCCCTCTCTGCTTTTCTCCAGCCGTTGCCAGGCTTCTGTCAGCGCCTTCACAAAACACTTTTTTCCCCCTGTGGCTTTCTGGTTGCCATTATGTAAAACACTCGCATTATCATTAAGCTTTCAGTGTCAGCGTTTTCTCTTTTTGCCCTCAAATGAAGTGTGGTTTTGTTGCCTGCATTATCCCCGGCTCAATCTCCTTTTCTTGTCTTTTTCTGTCCTTGTAGATTGAAGAGCGGGCAATCCAAGACCTCCTATTCCATTACAAGGCGCGTGACAACCCCGATGAGCTGATAGTGGTGGAGAGGTCTTCCAGAGGTCCTATGGCAGCCCCAACCTGGAACAAACACTGATGTTTAACAGCGCAGCCGCTACATACCATCAAAGTGAGAACATCCCCTGCAGTTGTCACTCTGTGTTGTTGGCAGCGTCCCGGCTGCAGCTTCTCCAAAACAACATCAGATCCATGTTGAGATGCCCCTCAGACACATCCACCCACTGTGGGATGGGTCTGATGCAAATCTATAATTGTCTCTGCAGTGTTACTTTAAGTTTTATTTTATTGCTGCTCAACATTTTGTTTGTATGTGTGAGAGAGTGTGAGTGAAGTTTTGGGCCTGGGATTACTGATACATGTTTTTTGTTTTTCTTCTTCTTTTTTTTGGTGGGCTTATGTCTCTGCTTGGCAAACCCAGTAATACAAAAAGTAAACCACTTTCCCAAATAAATATTGTTAGTTATGTGAAGTTCAAGTTGCCAAAGAAATGGACATGTTCAAGCCACAAAATGGGTCCAAACTGCATCACCTCGAGGGCTTGTGTGTGTTAAATCAGTGGAAGCTCTCAATGTGATTAAGAAAGTAATAGTGCCAATTATCAACTGTGGCAGAGCAGCAGCTGTACTTAAGAAGTAAAATGAGCTGTTTACCAACGTAGTACGTTAAGTTTCTTTTTTATGGTCTTTTTTTCTTGATACTTGTATTGTTTTGCCTGGTTGCTTCAGCTGATTTGCAGTGACATGGTAACGTTGCTGGAATCAGCAATAAAATACATTATTTGATGCCATTGTAGTGAATGGTAAATGCTCAGTAGAGTTGATTTTGTGGAACTGCCTTTCTAGCCTTTGAAGTTATCACTAGTGTGTTTTTAGAGGTGGTGGGCCTTTATCAAATAATGACCACATACACACAGATACAGCAGCTAAAATATCATTTTTTTCTCTTCATTATTTACTTGTTTTATTTTCCAGCTTTTCTCCATGTAAGCTTGGTAGGTACCTCAGATCTCGACCATGTGATCTTGTCTTCAGATGCCATTTTTGTGTGTGTGTGTGTGTGAGAGAGAGACATGTGAAGGATGTGAAGAGAAAATGGCAGGTAATAAACTATCACTTGTGCAATGATCCTGTCTCCTTTATTGCAGTGGACAGAGTGAAAAGAGAGAAAAATTTCATTTTCTCAATTATTTCCTTGTTTTTTTTTTCTGTCTTTTTTTTTAATAGACTGGAATGTACAGAGCCTGGGAGGTGTCATTTAGAGAAAAAAACCTTTTCGTGCGATTTAATGATTTGTGCTCCTGAATTAATAATTTGTGCATAGGAACTAGTAATTTGAGAGCACAAATTTGTTTTTCTTTCTCCATGACACCACACATGCTCCATAGAGATGAAATGATGTTAACAACATTAAGCCGCCTTTAAAAAAGTATTCATATAGTTTATTTGTATGAGTATAAATAAAGTATACATCCTTATTAGTTTTGAAGAGTTATACTAGTGTGTTAAACGTTTTCATATGGAGAAAATAACATCCAGCATCTACCAAAATGTTCAAATATCATTGGTCATTATCATGTCCATTTTACCTGCATAGGAATTGGACATACTGTGATTCACTATGAAATTAAATTGTCAATGTCAATTAAGTTTAATGGCAGCAGTTGCATAGATTTTGTTTTGCTATTGAAACTTAACAGACTGTTAAGTGACAAGTGGTTTTCCCACTAAATTCAAAGGTATTATACAGTTTGTAGCCATATGTAAATACAACAGTAGGGAAATATGACTATATATTGGGAGATGATATAAATTTGCATCAGCCACTTCTACTGCTACTGCTACTACAACTAATAATTAAAATAATGTTTTTAAAAATATGACTTTATTTAAGATGCATTTTTAGCTGACACTTAAAAGATACAAAAGTGGCAGTACAGAATTTGAACAGCAGGTCATTTAGAAGCCTGCGTGCCCGGTCCTCCATAATACCTTAAGAGTTATTCATAGTCTTCTTTGGCTTGAATTCTGAAGAGAAAATGGCATGTAATAAACTATCTCACTTGTGCAAGGATCCTGTCTCCTGTCTCTTTTTCAGTAGATTAGATTACAGTGGATGGAATGAAAGGAGAGAAAAAATTCATATTCTCAATTATTTCCTTGCTTTTTTTTAATAGCAGAAACTTGGTCCTTTACTGAAAAATGTGGCTCTCACTGCATCTAATAAAGATAACATTTAATCTGCCCGTCTCCTGACACTTTAGCTGCCCTGCATGAGCAAAGGACCATTATTAAGTCTCAGCCTGTGATTAACTGTGATGACCCTGATCTGAACAGCGAGTGTGGCGATTTAGGGCTTTTATTGGCTGTAATTACAGGTAGAGCATCACATCGGAAGTCAGGGAGAGACAGCTCGTGGGGGAAATATTAATTACAGATTAGGTTCTATTAGTCAGTGCAGGGATGACACATGAATCAAAGCCTTAGAGGAAAAAGTCTGCCGCTTGACATCACTCCACAATGAGCCGGGCAGCTACCACAAGCCTGGAAACCAATGTGGACTGCTCATCCTGAGAGTCTGTACTCTGAATAAAAACGTGTTAAGTGTTTTTGCAGATTCGAGTGCGATGTTTTAAAATTAGACCTTGAAACATATGTAGCAGCCTATGTTAGCAACTTGAGCATGTGCACTCTCTCTATGAGTGCATTTACATGCGCATTAGTGTCCCGGTTTTGAGCCTTATCCTGGTTTTGATCTGGATAGAACATGAGACACCTGGTCATTCATATCCCAGTTTACATGATTCTAACAGTATCCAGGTTTCTGATCATCTGTGTGCAGTTGTGTCTTGATTACTCACCATCTCAGTCACTATGTTCTGTACCAACAAAGAAGGTTCATAAACTTGGATAAGATGTTTACATGCCACAGTATCCTGAGTTCTATCAGAGCTAGCATATCCAGGTTTCTGAAACCAGGTTCCCGGATGGACGTTCCCCCACAGCCCTGTCAGATAACCCTTTGTCAACACCACCTGTCATGTTCCACATGTGTTTATTTGAAATGATTTTTGAACTGGATATTATTTAACTATTGATGATATAAAAGTGGATATTGTTACAGTCTTTTAACTGTAATGTTAAGGTCGGTTTGGTCAAGTTACTTTTAGTATACTTTTACTTTTACTTTTTTTCCATACCATTTATCCATTATTTGTAGCTATGTATTTTTAACCATTTATCCATTAACAGTTACTTTTAGCTATCTGTTTTTAGCATTTATCCTTTACTTTTAGCTAACTATTTAAACCATTTTTCTATTTTGCTATAACCATTTATCCAATACTTTCAGCTATGTTTTTTAACCATTTATCAATGACTTTAAACTTTGTACACTCTTTAGCCTTTTAGCTTGCTATTCTAACTTCTCTGCTTGCTAGTCTTCACACACACTATATTGCAACACGTCTTGTTCAGGACTTATAGCTGACTCAGTATGTGGATTTGTTTTATTTAATCAAAATTAGTTGAGCTACTTCATTCTTTCCACGTACCCCCTCCTGGCAACTGCAGAACTACCCCTGGGGTACCTCTGGTTAGTAATCACTGCAGTAGAGCACATAGTTTTGCAGAGAAGGGCGTGACAGAGCAGTGGAGTATATTTGAGGAAGGTGCACTCTTCCTGCGGAGGGATGGTGGAGGATAGGCCATGGCCATCGAGCCTTCCTGCCAGGCAGATGGAAAAGTCATAGCCGGCCTCCAGACGGTGAGGATAACTTCAGGATTAATTTGTTTATGGAGAAAAGGGGACGCTAGACACTCCACGGAATACCTCCTACACTCCCAACCTGCTCTGACTGGATAGTGCAAGCTTAAGCAAAATGAGCAAGGTCAAACCCCCATTTATCCAACCTGATGCAATCACTTATCAGTCTGCTTGTCAATGTCATTGTTAAGGTCTAATATTGTAAGTGACTCTTAAGTAGTTTTCCAATTTCTTTTACGCTAAGTATATCAGACCAGTATGCCTGGAACAACAGAATGGAAATATTTAGAGCAACTGAAATAACATAAACTAAATCTCCAAGGTTATTTTTTTGAAAAGTTATTCAGTTTCTGAGTGATTAGCCTTTTCTGAGTAGATGTGTGTGGTTCATCATGTTCCACAACTGTGAACTAGCAAGCATATAGTTTATTTGTACAAGCATAAATAAAGTATACATACTCATTAGTTTTGAAGAGTTATACTGGAGTATATTAAAGCTTTTCATAGGGAGAAAATAACATCCAGCATCTACCAAAATGTTCAAATATCATTGGTCATTATCATGTACATTTTACCTGCATAGGAATCGGACATACTGTGATGTACTATGAAATTAAATTGTCAATGTCAAATTTAATGGCAGAAGATTTTGTTTTGCAATTGGAACTGTTGATACTGGACAAGTGGTTTTTCCCACTAAATTCAAAGGTACTATACTGTATGTAGACATATGTAATACAACTGTAGGGAAATATGACAATATTGAAATTATATAAATTTGCATCAGCCACTTCTATTACTACTAATATATAGTAAAATAAAATAATGTTTTTAAAAATATGACTTTATTTAAGATGCATTTTTAACTGACGTTTAAAAGATACAGAAGTGGCAGTGCAGAGTTTGAACAGCAGGTCATTTAGAAGCCTGCGTGGCCGGTCCTCCATAATACCTTAAGAGTTATTCATAGTCTTCTTTGGCTTGAATTCTGACCTGGCTCAGAGAGTCTTCCGGCCGCATTGTTTCTCTTCATAGCCTCAGTCGGAGAGGGGTAAAGGTTCGACTAGCCCTTTCGATCCTATTTAATGGACATGGAGCCGGTTAGCCCTGGATTACCTGACCTCTCCATGGTCGTCACTCTGCTGGCAGCTTTACAAAGATCATTAGGGCCTCAGAAATAATTTTACTCTGTGAGTGTGGCAAGAACGTGCCGGCCTTCTCGCTGTCTTGGCTGTCATTCAGCTCACGTCCTCTTGGCTTCCTCTTGCTGTCAGTTTGACAGCCTCAGAGCCACGTGTCTCCTGGCAAAGAGCGTCACAAAGCTTTGTCACAAAGCATGTGCCAAACCAGTGGATGTGATGACAGTCGTTGCAAATGTGAGTGATTTCCAGTTCGTGTTTGCAAAGATTTTTGATGCTTCCACCATTATGATTTTAACTCTCACTTTTCTATTGTCTGCGCTATTTTGTTTCTAAAACTTTAGCACTTTTGTACACACACCCCTCCCCATTTTAGCTGATATTTCATGCAAAATATATTTGCACACATGGTTGTTTGGGATTCATGGAACATTTATTTTCGTCAGGCATGCAGCGCCAGGCCTGTACACTGACTTTGGTATGAATATAACCAAACCATGGTCCCATTCTGACTGGCTTCGTTTGTTCCTCTTTCTGACTTTACTTCCCTTATATTCTTCTCTTTTCCCTTCTTCCTCTTTATTACTAGTCTTTTTAAACAGTTCAACATTTTGGAAAATACGCTCACTTTCATTGCTAGATGAGAACTTCAATACCACTCTTGTGCCTTCACAGTAAATATGAAGCTACAGCCAGTGGTCAGCTATCTTAGCTTAGCATAAAGATGGGAAATGGGGGAAATGTCCAAAGGTAACAAAGTCTGCCTACCAGCACCTCTAAAGCTCACTAATTAACACGTTATATCTAGTTTGTTTAATCCATACAAAAACAACAGTTTGAGGTTTTACGTGGATTTGGGGCTGTTGCTAGCAACCTTCTGGTGACGACACGACTTCAGGACGTTACTGCGCCTGGCCAAGAAATAGTCCCGCACAAAATCCTCCAAAATTTTTTGTTACCTTTGGACAGAGCCAAGCCAACAGTTTCTTGTGTTTCCAGTCTTTATGCTAAGTTAAACTAACCGGCTGCTGGCTGCAGCTACGTGTATGCTGTACACCTACACGTACACCAAGAGGAGTGGTACATCTTTTCATCTCAGTTTCTGCGAGAAAGCAGGCAAACGTGTATTCCTCCACTGAATAAAGAGAAGTGATATACAGTACGTTTGTTTTAAGGCACTACTGATCCTCCTGTCTTTTGCTTCATCCCTCCGTCTCGAATGGCTGCTAACATGTTGTTACTGTAAAAGATCAGGGTGAAATTAAGCATGCGGTTACAATGACACAGATTAGAAAACCTTGAGTTAAAGGTGTGGCTGTTTGATGTGGATGTTTTCCAGTATGCCTTCAGCATGGTTTGGTCATCCAGGTGGGTGAATCCACTGAATGCAAGTTAGCCAGAGACAGCACATACAGTACCAAGATCACAGCATGTCTGTAGCATCTATTAGTCTCTCAAGTGCTTTAGCAGCAGCATTCAGTTCCTTTACTGTCCCTGGACCTGCAGACTGTGAGATCACAAAGACCCTAAAATAAGGCAGATTAGGCGAGATGGGCCTCTCTCTCTCTCCCTGTGAAACAGGACCTCCTATGTAACCTTCAGCATTAATCTGTCAGGACAATTTGAAACCAAACTCACCACACACCATCCCTTTGGGATCAAAAAGAGCTGAAATAAAGGGATTCTCTGTACTGAGGTGATTGGTGCTGCTTCTTCTTCTCTCCACAGACCCTGTATAACCCCATGCTACTTTTCCTTAACGGCAGAGCGATTCTCCAGCTTTTTGTCACTGGAGGTCAGAAGCAGTTTGACTGAAAAGGACTGGAAATCCCATTTCTGTCCTCGTGCCTCTGATCCACAACCAAAACTAACTTTGCCGTCAGCAGCGGGAATATCTCTCCGACAAACTAATGTGACCCTCCTGGAAATCCAGTTATCTCTGTGAAAGGAGGGTGAGGCTGGGGGAGGAGTTAGGAGACACAGAGGGGATGACAATGACTGGATCTTTGTTTTCTAGTTATGTCACCGCTCACATTTTCTCAAGCAACATTAGCGTAGAAACTGCCCATATGTAACACCATCGTCACGCTGCATGCTTTCTGAGGTCAAGTGTTTCAGATCGAATTTGACACCCAGTTATTCCATCTTCTTTACTTCTCTAGGTCTCACTAGCAGCAGAAAAAAGGATTTCCACTTCTGTTGACAGTTTAAAAATTGAAATGTAGATTGTTTGACACTGCATTTAAATCCCTTACTGTCATCCCAACAGACTGCAAATTTACCAACAGAGCTTTTTAGCACCCTGCATGCATTGTTTTATCACTCATCATTGGCCCATTTTCGCATTTTGGCACAAAATAACAACTCATAAGAACTCTGTTCTCTCCTCCTCTGCTGGATGTGAGGTTAATAGAAAGATGATTGCTCCTAATGAGACAGAAATTCTAAGAATTTTGGAACCTGAACCTGAACATCTGTCCTGGCTGATAGTGTAAAGAGGCAGAAACAAAATTCCACACAATTCTTTTCTTAAAAATTGCTATAATTGGAAAATAGGTAGCGCATCAAAATGCACCAGTAATGATGTTTTTAACAGGCTTTTCTTATCGCAGGTCCATTACATAATGCAATCCATATGAATTACCAATACCACCAATAGGCCCATGGGTTTCAGATGGCTGAAATCAATAGTATTATTTCTTTTAGGCTGAGGTCAATGCCATATTTAATTTGTCACAATGTTGCAGGAATTGAGTGTTTCCTGCAAAATATTATTCTTATAAAGGAGGAAATATCATTTGGACCGTCACCAGGGACGCTGGAAGTCAGGGAGTTGGGGGTTCTGAGAGAAACTAAGTATATTTAATGACGTCATTACCAAATGCTGTGTGGTTTTTGCATTCATTTGAATGGCCAGGATAATTTCTATCTAATATAGGCCTCTCTCTCTCTCTCTCTCTCTCTCTCTCTCTCTCTCTCTCTTCCTCTATCTTTTTTTTTTTTAAATATTGAACACGGGCTCCACACGGCCTTTGAAAAATAATTGTACAGCTACAAATGATATGCAAATAAAACTCTCATGGACGAGACCGATCAGTATCAAACATTTAGTAGCTACTAACATCGGCTGTTGAATTGAGAGAAACTCGCCATTATGTTAAGAGAAAACAAAAGTAAAACATCAGCTGTTGATATTAGATACCGGATAATGTTAAGTAACCACAGCTACAAGAGAAGGTTTGGTGGTCCATCCCAGCAGACCGTCCTGACCTGAAGAAAAAAGCTGAAAGGCGGTGGGGATGTTACACTTTATGGAAGATAAATCCAACTCATGCAGTCAGATAAACGGCACTGAAAAGCAAATCAGGTCTCTCTTTTTTCTCTTTTTCTTTTTATTGGGCTGAACTATCCAGAAAATGTTTCATAGACCCCAGAGACAAGCACTGTGATTGTAAAAGATTTGCTTTTTGAGGAATAGAAGAAGAAGAAGTCTCTCCCACATACATTAGAGCCGCCAGAGTGAGGAAAGACTGCTCTGTTTTGGAAATATGTTTTTACTTTCCATAATTTCAATTGCTGAAGGTTATGACTAAATAAATGCCATGGGAATCCCATGGGAAGGCAGGGAAAGACATCAACATCACCAGGGGGGAGAAGTGTGCATTGTTTTTGAATTCTTTCTTCTATTTAATTTTCTGACAACATAATCTCATTCATGTCTTTCAATAACCACCAACCAATGAATCATCCATTTCACCATGAGTGATGAGGTGCCAAGTAGTATTTACACAAAACAACTCAGCAGGGCTTCTTTTTTTTTTGGACACTGTATGCATATACCTGCTGCTGGTCTCTGACAGCGGCTTTGATTTAGCTTTGCACCGTGCATGGCGGAGAGACCCTGTCCAATCCATGCAACCACCTCTCCACACCTGGGAAACACATTGACGAGACTGCTCTCTGTCCATCGTAACTGACTAATAGTTCCATGTACATTTCCAGATGTGCGATTCAATTTCAAAAACCTGCGATCAACCTGTCTGACACGCGCCAAAGCAAAGTATGAAAACAAAACCAAAGTTATATTTAAAAAATGAACTGAAGGTCCATTCTTCAAAACTATTACACTATGTACAAAAAAACCCTCCTCTTTTTTGTCAGAGCTCTTAATTTGTAAATTGTCATGATTTAGGAACTCATTTTACTTCTGTATTCACTGTAAAAGCTTGTCGATTGTGAACTTCAGAGGGAGCGACTCTCTGCAGAGGCAGAGCTCCTGTGTGGGCCTCGGAGTTAAGACAAGTGCAATCGAGTAAACGAGATAATCAGGGTTTACAGATCTGGGTGGCTGTAGTGACGCAGGGCTTTACGCTGCCTAATGGAGTGTACGGGACAGCTGCCACGCCCTGACCCCTTTGCTTTCACCTGACCCCTGACCCCCTTGCATGCTGCTTGGACCAGGGACTGTCTGGTGCTTGGAAATGACTTCTGATTTGACATTCTTAACAGGAGACCCTGACCTGAAGGTGTTAGTGGTCTGGGAGTAACAGATTTCCTTGACGGCTATTTGAATTGGTACAAGTTTAATGTACAGTACTCGAAAGGAAATAGTCCAAGTAGGGAAG
The DNA here is from genome assembly GCF_020085105.1 of Siniperca chuatsi. Taxonomy (NCBI): domain Eukaryota; kingdom Metazoa; phylum Chordata; class Actinopteri; order Centrarchiformes; family Sinipercidae; genus Siniperca; species Siniperca chuatsi. The sequence continues at coordinate 23,856,798 of NC_058050.1, read as the reverse complement.
GCACTGTATTACTTTCTATCAAAACTTAAACCAGCCTACAGAGGGCGACATGGCAGCATCAAGTGAGATTTATATGCAGATCGGCACCAGTTGAATCTTACACAGTGAAGAAAATACTTTTATATTCAGTGTTCTTTATTTATTTCTCTTTTCTAAATGTTATATTTGGCTATAGAAGGATGATCATACCTGACCTTAAATATCTTGTCATTTCTGAATGAGTTCAGGCGCATCAGTTATAATTTTGAGCAGAAATGATTTCATGGAGTAATATTGTGTTCACTTTGTTCAGCACTTCAAGGTCTTCTGATTAAAAACATAAAAATATCATTAGCTGGTGGAGCTGGTTCATAAAGTCGAGTTTTACAGTGTGATCATATTGAGCAGGGTTTTCAGTGAGCAGCAGTCTGTCAGAGGGGGGGCGGGGTGAAGTACAGCTGACATCTTCAGACTACAGACCCGACTCGCAGAAGGACGCGGCATGTTAAGTGGGCAGGTAACGGTTAACTCCTCCACAAGTGGGAAAAATATGTCGAACTAAAAAGAGTTGGGGAAACCAAGCTGGATTTTCTGAGCGCTTTCAAATTGCATTAACGGGTTTATTTGTTGGCCGCAGGAGGAGAAATTAAAAGTATGTAGGAGCTGTGCGTAAAAGTCCACAAGATTCCTCTGAGGGGTTGATCGTCGGAGGGAAGACTGTGCCAAAGTGCGACTTGAGGGGCAGCTTATTCATGCAAATTCATAAAATCATAGGCGTGCCTTTGGGCGATGGAGTCATAGCCGGAAAAGCAAACCCCCTTCTGGATCATCAGCGACCTTCAAAGACTGTGATGCGCAGCGCTCGGACGCACTGACAGCAGCACCGGGGCAAATGTTTTAAAAGGGCAGAGAAAGAGAAGAGAAAGTTAGGGCTCGTTTTCTACACGACTTTTCTGTTGACTGGCTGCACTTCTTCCTCAACACAACCACCAGCTCGACTGCTGCGCCACTGGATCTCCAACCGAAAGGGTTATTGTGCAAACCGTAACGCACCGCCGCAGCTATCACTATTTGCCTTTGGTTTTTAATATTTTTTTTAATTTAATTTTTATATGTCAATTCGGACGACTTCAAATACAGAAACCTGATGCGGATGAAGTTATAGTCGCCCTACTATATCGAAATTGTGCGTAAAGACGCGACCACTGATTTATTCCTATTTTGAAAAAAATAAATAAATAAATTTTCATTGTATTTAAATCGTCGAGGACTTTTCACCCTTCACCATGTCAGAGGACGACAGTAGCTCCACCACCAGCCACATGTCTGACACGGAAGGCAGCAACGTTAGCGTCCTCAACTGGGAGCAAGTGCAGCGGCTGGACGCCATCCTGACGGAGACCATCCCGATCCACGGCCGGGGAAACTTCCCCACTCTGGAGATGCAGCCGCGGGAGATCGTTAAAGTGGTGCGGAGTCGGATGGAGGAGAAGCAGATCCACGTCCGGGACGTTCGGTTAAACGGCTCTGCAGCCAGTCACATTCTGCACGAGGATAGCGGACTGGGCTTTAAGGACCTTGACCTCATATTTTGCGCAGATATGAAAGGTGAAAGTGATTTCCAGACTGTGAAGGACATAGTTTTGGACTGTCTCCTGGATTTTTTACCCGACTGTGTGAATAAAGAGAAAATAACCCCGTTAACGTTAAAGGTACACTCACCCTGACAACTTTGTGCAGTTGTTTTCCTGCTTCTGTTGTTTACTTTTAGATTTGTGATAAGATTTAATTGCATTTGTGCCAATACGGCTTAACGACCATTACTCGCAGCTCAGTTAGTTTAGTGATTGAGTTAAACCAATTTGGAAGAGATCCTGAGCTCGGCCACACTCATCCCATATCCATGCACATTCTGTGATGTCAATAGCATTAATAACACAAGATTTATAACACAAAGACATGCAGCTATACCATATAGTTATAGAAAATTGTTATTAATATTAAACATATTTGCACAATGCAAGATTAGGCCTAAATGTGCATATATATAGCTCTGCTGAATTAATGATTGCACCTTAAAGGCTATCTACTCAACATTTAAACATTTAAATGCTCTTTCTCTCTCCCACACACACATAGGAAGCCTATGTGCAGAAGATGGTGAAGGTGTGTAATGACTCAGACCGCTGGAGCCTCATCTCCCTCTCCAACAACCGGGGGAAGAATGTGGAGCTGAAGTTTGTGGATTCTCTTCGGCGGCAGTTCGAGTTCAGCGTGGACTCCTTTCAGATCAAACTGGACTCCCTGCTGCTGTTCTACGAGTGCTCAGAGAACCCAATGGCCGAGACCTTCCACCCCACCATCATGGGCGAGAGTGTGTACGGGGACTTCAGCGAGGCCCTGGACCACCTTCGTCACAAGATCATCTGCACCCGGAACCCGGAGGAGATCCGAGGCGGGGGTCTGCTGAAGTACTGTCACCTGCTGGTGAGGGGTTTCCGGGCCGCTTCCGAGTCAGAGATGAAGTCCCTGCAGCGCTACATGTGCTCACGCTTCTTTATTGACTTCCCTGACATCGGTGAGCAGCAGCGCAAGCTGGAGTCCTACCTTCAAAACCACTTTGTGGGCCTGGAGGACCGCAAGTATGACTACCTGATGACCCTCCACGGAGTGGTCAACGAGAGCACGGTGTGCCTGATGGGACACGAGAGGCGGCAGACCTTAGGGCTCATAGCCATGCTGGCGGTGCGTGTTCTGGCCGAGCAGAACATCATCCCCAACGTGGCTAATGTTACTTGTTACTACCAACCTGCTCCTTATGTGACAGATGGCAACTTCAGTAACTACTACATAGCACAGGTACAGCCGGTGTTTGCTTGCCAGCAGCCTGCATACTCCACCTGGCTGCCCTGTAACTGAGTCAGCCCTGAGGAAAGGTGGAGGGGGAGAGTCTGATTTGTTTAAACAGGAGTGAGCGGCATAGTCGCCGCCTCAAACCTGCCCAGTGTTTGACAGCAGAAGGAGTCTTCTTTTGTTATGCTTGTGTTTTTGCTCATACAGTTGAGTATGAACAGTTGGCTTTCACTTCAAGTACGTATTTCAGTGTGAATCCCACATTTCTTGAAATGCCAACCTCACCTGATCCTGCCCAGGCCAACCAGGTTTGGAAAAGACTAATATGGGAAGCTTGGAAATAAAGGCTAAATGCAAATGTGTGATGGCCTCAAACGCAAGCAGCAGAACTGTCAAAACTGCACAAGACTGACTGAATCTGTCAAGAACTGATTAGCCAGCGTGTTCCAACAGCAGACCAAATAGCTGCATCAGTGCCCTGAAGTTGACAGCTACTCCACACACACACACACACACACACACACACACACACACACACACACACGCTCACTCACTCTAGGTGAAATCAGAGGTGTGTGCAGGGCTCCAAAACGAGCACCCTAGACGCTGCTTTATGTCAGCTGAACTGAGGGGAGATGCTGTTAAACTAGTTTGGATAACAAACTGGCATCTCCGCTTTGCATTGCATTTGGATATAATTATGGTTGTTTACAAACCAAAGATTTTTTTGATTGTTTCTAACATTAAAACCCAATTTTGGTGGGGAAAAATAAACAAAATATGAAGCTATGTCTATTTGTATATGTGAACATACTGTATGTGTGTTTTTAAGTGCCTATTGCCGCTCAGCGGGCAGAGAAAAGAATGAGCAGGCCATATTATTTTTGTGAATTAGCCCCACTCTGGCACGCAAGACAATAGCACCCCAGAGGCTTGTGAATGTATATGTGAAATCATGCACAGTCTGTGTTTGTGCTCCTTTGGATGAAAAAGAGCACCGTGCGTTACCGTGGATCTTGCAGTAAAGTAGCAGTCAAACATGCGATTCACGGGTTGTAGCAAGATTGACACATTTTTCGCGTGGATATTTGGAAACTCCAAATTTTCCTATTCTCTGAGTGATAAATCAAACGTGCTGTGTTGCCATGTCCCAAATTAAGTGTTGCATTTATGCAATGAGAAAGGATGACAAGCATTTTCAGATCATCAGCAACAAAAAAAACTTTCACTCACACACAGTTTCCTGTATATTTTGTGCAGTGGTGCTTCTCTTTTTCTCAACTGAGAAAAAAAAATAGAAAAATGAGTTCACAAGAAGTAGATAAGAGTCAGAGAGAGGAAAGAGTGCATTCAGAGAGAGGGCCCGACAGAGAGCTGATGTGTGTTCCCCATGCTTCCACCTACAGTAGAAGGATATTTGCAGAGACACCTCACCTCAGATGATGAGACAGTATTTGCTGTAGCACCCTGGCAGGGAATTCCTCAGCTGCTGCTGAAGAGCTTGAACGTAGCTGTTGTTGCGTCTGCAGAAGCTCTGTTCAAGGTTTAGAAAATGTTGTGCCAAACATTTTGGTGGCCCCGCTGGTAGCCCTAAAGTTTAATGAGGCCATTTCTTGACGTAGACGAAGATGCTGTGTTCATATAGAAGACAGGGAAAGAGACAGTAAATGGAGAAAAAGGGAGAGGAAGGAAAATGTGGTGGTTTAAAAGGCAGAAGGGAGAGTGAGTCGGTCTGGAGAGATGGGTGCAGCTGGTGATGGGGTTTATCTCTCTAGGGCTACCATGGTTTACTGTACAAACTGTCTCTGTTAAGGTCAGATTACAACCTAATGGACAGTGTTGCAGCTTTCCCCTTTTTTCAGGGACACCAAAACATTCTGTTATCAGCATTTGCTCTCTGTTTTAATCATCTGATTGTTGTTCAAAAGAGTGGAAACTGAAGGAAATTGCATGCATTCACACCATCTTCAGGAGACTTTAAGTTGCAACCTATGCTTCATTTGTGAGGTTGCTTTATTGATGCTTATTAATGGTTTTTATGCTTCATTCCACACCATTTTAAAGAACTGTGTGTATATATATATATATGATTACATGCTTCAGCTTTGCCAAACTCACTTACTCCTTGCAAACTATACTGCAGCCTTTCCTGATGGCGGATAGAAAAAGGAAATGATGATTTTAAGCATAAAAAGGTAGGTTGGGCTCAGAAGACCAGCATCAACTCAGTACTGCGCTGAGAATAGAAATTCTTTCGCAGAAAAAAAGCATTTCTTTCTCATTCTCTGTCTCTAATTCTAATAATCCATAACTGCTCTGTTCAGTTGTTTCTTCTTCTCAGTGACTGTCCATGTCGATGGTATCCTTTGGATCGTGCAGGCAATGTATTGTCATTTTATACTCAGTGAAGTCCTAACAGCTGACTAGCTAGCTAGCTGGCTCCAGTCTGCCTGTCAGTTAGTGATTGTGCCTATCAGTTAGAGATTGTGCGTTACTGCGTTGTCTTGTATGCATTGTCTCAAATATCTGTTTCTGTTCATGCAGTCTTTTACAAATCACACTTTGAAAAAGAAAGAAAAAGATCCTTGTCTTGTATGTATATTTTTTATGATTGTTATTTTTATAAATGTATCAGACACTGCGGGTGTTGCAGTGCTTTTGAATCTGTGATCGGGCTTCAAAGGATATGTTCTCAATAGCTTTTTTTGCTATATTATGTTATGTGTCCAATGGGTCAAAAGGTTAAAGATGTTTTCATCAATAAAATATCTGAAAACCAGATTTGTAATGTGTCTTGTTATTCATCTGCCTGAGTCTAAATCAAGTTTACTGCACTGGTTTGGTTCAGACTGAAACCTAGTGCCAAACATGAGAAATTGCTCATTTGTCGATTAACTCCAGAGACCTTTTTTCAAAGGAGAGTGAGAGTGTCTCTTTTCACTGACGTTAGCCATTTAGTGGCTTTCAGATGGGTTCCCTGCTCACTTGCTAAGAGAGGCAAATCCCCTGCCATGGCCTGCCGGGCCCAACAGGCCCAGCCAGAAACCCGTCCAGAACTGGCCCGCTGCTGCCAGAAAGAGCTGTTGATGAATGTGAGGGGATTTGCATCCACCCAAAAAAGAGACTTCAACGCTTTTGTAGAATGAATATCTTTGCCTGCTCATCAAATTCTCTCTGTTAACATCCCCCCCATACACCGACAGCAATGCAGTGACGATCAGCGCTAAGGCCCGCAGAGTCCAACTGTCTCATAGTTGTCAGGCTGAAATAAAACTCTCCACAACAGAGCTGACTGTCACATAGGTCACATGACAAACTGTCCTAGATACAGAGGGATATGGAGAAGAAAACACAGAATGAGTAAGAGATTCGCTATATATAGCAGACATGATAAGGACATTATCTCTTTCACTTAAGCGCATTTACAGCTCATTAATCTGAGCCATTAGAGGAATGATTGACAGGTTGAGGCTGAACAGTAATGCACATACAGGCATATACACAAGCATTTGTTGTGCGCGTTCTATTGGTTAGGCTAATAGCATCTTTAATGTTCTATAGGCCCCTTTCATTCCCAAACTCAAACTGTCTAAACTTAAAAGTTAGGATCACATCTTTTCAAGTCTTAAAACAATACAAGCATGCCCAAACGTACACTGAAAGAGTGGGAACTAACTTTGACTAATGCAGACTGCTGAAGCCCCATATTATCTTCAGATGAACTTTGGAGTGTATTTTTGCACAGAACAAGGATTGTGGATTTTGTCCCCCATCACTTGTGGTGAGTTCATGATGACCACTGTGTTGTTTGTTGAACTTCAGCCCTGATGCAGGAATGTCATACTATTTGATGGCTACCTGAGTGAGGCACCCATTTCTGGCATTTAAAGATACATTTGCTTCTTTGTTGTCTCACACTGTGTTAGATGAGGACATTTTCTCATCAACTCTTATCTCCCACATAGCGGCAAATATAACTTCCAGCCATCGGAGGCAGCACTGAGCAAACTAGAACGCAATCAAGAAAGATGTTATGTGCCATGTTGGATTTTACTGTTATGTTTCAGGGAATTCATCCCTATTCCATCATTGTAAGTTGCTCAAATCAAATTACTATGTTTAATGGGAAGGGTCGCTCGAAGTGATGAACACACAAAGAAATCACCTGATTCTACAGTTCTCAGCAGTACAGTGTTTTAAGCTTCTTTAAGCTTACTGTTTTGGTTTTAGGACCCACAACTTTACTGCTTTGGTTCAGTCTCACCGCTCTCATCAACTTATTTCCAGCAGCAGAAGGCAGCTGTTTTCAGTGAAAAAGCTCTGAAAATCCACTGTACACTACCTGTTCAGCACAAAATGGCAGACAAAGTTAGCGACTAGCTGGTGAATAGTGGAGAATTTAGCTCACCTCCTTTTATTTCCCCCAGGAGCTGGTAGAGACCAAAAACAGAGCTAAAAGTATAGTGAATATTGGACTTACATTCATCGGGTGGCCAAAACCACAAATGAATGCTGAAGTCGTTCTGTGTCTGCTTGATGTGGAAATAGGCAACTGTTTGCTGACACATTCCCCATTTCAACTTTATAAGGTAATACTATGTCAATGTTGTGTTTACAGCTTGTGGTACTGCCCCCAAGTGGCAGGTTTAAATGCCAGAATGCTTCTGTCAAGTGTCCATTTAGGACCCCAGTACAGCGGTGGCATTTGAGTTCACGAGAGACAATGATCATGAAATTCTTATCACCAGAGGCTAGATATCATCAATATATAGTCTAAAAACTATAATCTAACATCAAAGCCGTGCTAAAGTATACAAAATCACCCCCATCATCTTGACCTCCAACCAGCAGCCAGCAGGAATACCTATTTGCTTACTGTCAATATAACATACCTGCTGGGGCTTCTAGTCTCAGTCTTTATTTCAAGCATGACTTTACTTAATCCCTTCTTAAGAAGCCTTCTCATTTGTGGTTTGGTCTAAAGAAGTCAGATTGATGTAACAACGGCGCCAAAGGGTCTCAATCTCAGGTCCTTAATTTGAGATGTAGCATCAAACAAAATAGCCCTCTTAATTTAAGGGAGCTTTGATTTTAAAGTTAAAGAGTGCGTTGTGAAAGCCTCTTGCCGCAGTAGCTAGCTGGCAGAGGGTGATAGCTAAAGCTGACCACAGAGTGAATCCACATAGTGTGTGCCAGTGAATGTCTTTATGATTACCTGTTTACCTTTGAATAAAAGCTTAGACACATTCATCCTCCAGTTCCTCGTCCCTCCTGCTTGTCTGAGTGCTCAGCTGCTCTCTAATGGCTTTTCCACTGCAAGGATTGGAGAATGGCCGGCTTCATGGGATTTCTCTCCTTTTTTCCTCTCTATTGCTGTGAAGAATTTTTTCCAGTTTAAAGCTTTTTACAGAATAAGGGGGAACCGTTTGGAGGGTGGCTTGACCAAACTGACTGTCCAGTCCGCTGGTGAGCAGCGGCGACCACGGCCAAGCTAACGTTCTGTTTTGATTTACAATGTGGCTTAGTCTCTGAAATTCCAGTAATAAGAACATTTCAACATTCTATTTTTTTCACTTATTAAAAGAGTGTGGGATAACACTGAGCAGACAGCATGAGAGCAGAAACCCTCCCCATACACACATCAAGCCGGGATTGTAAACAAATTCCAGAGGGGTGAGTTTGTACAAACAAAAAGGAGAAATTCATCATGCAGGTCACAGACAGCTAGACCTACAGCACACTACTGTTCTTGGTGAAACATCATCTGAATCGGTCTGGGCCTCTGTTCTCACCACTCCTCAGCTGACATGGAGCAACATTTGCATTCATTAGTCAGGTGGCCAGAAACACAAATCCAGATGAATGCTCTGTGTAGGCTGGATGTGTAAATTTGCAATATTTGCTAACACGTTAAGCATAGCAACTTTATTAGGTGATTATCTGTCAGTATTGTGTTTACAGTTTGTTCTGCTGCCCCTGAGTAACTAAAGTTTTAGTCTTGACCTATAGTTAACCACTTAAGGGAAACACAAAAGAAACCAGACACTGGAAGAGATACACTGACATAGAGGTCAACAGCAGGTGTCAGGGGGAGCGATGGGGAGCTGATGGGGAGCTGATGGCTATTGTTGCTGATGTTTGAAGATTTATCGAGTACACCTCAGCTGACAGTATCACCAGGGAGGAAATACAGAGCTGAAACGACTGAACGGAGCCGAGTGATTCATGGGCCCTGGATGAGGTTATAGGTAGGGTGGGAGTAACAGGGGAGGAACGAGGTGGAAAAGGAAAATAAGGAGTTTATACAAAGAGTAGCGGATCATAAAAGAGGTGTGTGTGTGTGTAGAGGGAGGGATAGAAGTTGAGGGAGTGCAGGGAGGGAAGGTGATCCTCTCTTCTCAGAGATTAATGTCATTTAGGTTAGTAGGTTTATCTTACATAAGTCTCAGGACAGATGAGCGTCCTCTCTCGCTCAGCAACTGGGGCAGGGAGAGAGACACACAGACAGGGAGAGAGAGAGTCCTCTGTCCATCTTAATAAACCATGTGTGGTAAAAATCGATATGCAGTACATTTTTCATACCTCTTACCTACAAAGTTTCACACCTCAGCTGCAGTTGTTTTCTCACAAAATCCTGTTTGTGTGCAAAATGGATTGACACAGACTGGGAAACTGATCAGGGATCAGATAATGACAAAATAATTTCCTACATGACATGGACATCATTCAACTAGATGATTACAGTAAGATTGTCGTGTTCTCTTAAAAGGATCTACAACGAAGATGCACACGTCAGAGTCAATTTGTGAGCATCAGTTGGAAACTCTAGTCTGACGCAGTTAGTATTGTAGTGAAATAAGAAATAAGTTTTAAAACATTTTATCACAGCAATGACACCAGCAAACTCATGATTTGAGTGTTTGCATAAGTTTCGCCTGATAAATATTTGAATTATTATATTATAGATTATTTAGGATTATTTGTATTGGATTATAGATTATTTGTAACCAAACCATACAATATTTTTATATTATTGTATATTGTATTAAACAGTATCTAACATTAACACACTAAACATGTAAATATTAAACATAAACACAAAGTTATTTGTTTTTACCTTAACTGCACAACAACTATATGTACTGCTAACTGTATTATGTAACAAAATATATTTTAAATATAGACATAGATAATATACTCTATATTAATATATTATAACATATTCTAAAAATGCATTAAAGGGGCAATATGTAAGATTTGGCCAGAATTTTAGTTTAAAACATTCAAAAAATTAACTAACCTTATCAACATAATGTGAAGAAGTAACAGTTCTGACATCACGTCAATGACGTCAATGTATTGTGTTGCAGAGATATCTACTGAAATTAGCATGCTAACCAGCTAGCCCTGGCTCGTCCTGTGTTAATGACACTTGTGCCTCGAGAGATGATATTCTGATAGTATAGCTCAGGTTAGTTCCAGCTTGGAGATGTGTGCGAGCGGCGAGTTCGCAACTTTAAACAAGCTCTTTTTAGTCTAATAAATAAACAAAATAAACTCACAAAATGTCAAGAAAGGAAATATGCTTATACCTATTTTCCTTATCAAACTGAAAAATATAACCGTACAAAAATATAACTGTACACCTTAAAGTCATATTTCTCTCTTTCACCGAACTAAAACCAGCTTAATTGCCTTGTTAACTCATTGTAAAACACACGTCATTCAAACTCACAGTAACAAAGTAAAACTCACCAACAGTTCCAACAATCACCAACTCTGGTTTGGTCAAAATAAATCCTTAATCCACCGAGTTAGATGTGAAAAATATTCTGGCTTTACCCGCTGTTGCTGCCTCTGATGCTCGGTCCTCTTGATGCCTCTCTTGTCCCCGCCTGAATGTGCTGTGTCTTCGTCATCCCTGGAGTCCTGGTTGGAGCCGCTGTAAATCACACCCGTACTGTATTCCCTGTCGTCAAACTGGCCTCCGTTGGCCTCAGAGGCTGTGTTTGGTCCTGGTCTGGCCGTGTTCACTGTGAGGCTGCTGATCCCAGTCTGTTGCCCGCTCACCCGGATCCAGTTCTGGTGCTCAGTCAGCTAATAGCACCGCTAAGTTAGCTGCACGACTAACTGAGCTAACTAGCTAACGGCAGCTAGCAGCAGTTATGACCTGATATGTGATATGCTGCCCCCTATAAATGAGTATGAATTAGACAGGTGGAGATGTTTTAAGCAAAACATTCAGTATAATAACTTTTCGTTTATCTGATTTCAGTCATTTACATTACAAAATAAAAGGAATATGAGTGATGTTATTTTTTGCTTTGTGTAAGAACAGTTATTATAGCCTAACAAATAAAACCATTAACCATTAAGTTACTCCTCTTTTTTGAAAATGTTTTGGTATTAACAGGCATTTATGTTTAGAGTGCTGGCTGTGTAGAGTGTTAGTGTATGTTCAGAGCACATTATAAAGAGTACAGTCTATTATAAAGAGTACGGTCTAGACCTGCTCTATAGGAAAAGCGCAATGAGATAACTTCTGTTATGAATTGGCGCTATATAAATAAAATTTAATTGAAAGTTGCCTGTGTGTTTTGTGTGTGTTGTGGTCCTGAGCTGTTGAGAGCAGGCAGTTGCTACTGCATAGGTCTCTCATATGTTGCCTGCGTGTGTTGTGCGGTCTATGTTAACCACTGTGAGTGTAAAATGGCTCCTGTTACACAGCCAGAGTAAACAACATTACACCCATTTCAGCACAATAAATAGTGGTTATGCATGGATGGGTGTGCATCTGTGCATGACCGGCAGTATGTGCGTTTGTGTGAAAAAATTAGGAAGAGAGAGAAGGATATGGATACAGCTTTTAACTGTTAAAGTAAAACATGAAGCATTCTCAGATATCTGATGAGTGTGCAGCCTCATATGATTGTAATTTCTCTGATTATCATATTCGGAGTGTCACATTGCCAGTTTGATGTCAGTCATAGAGTATGTCATTGCTGAGCTAAAACAAAACTGATGAGGAGGGATCCTGCGTTGTGATTTGTGGTGTGAGAAGATATGCTGCTGGCAGGGAGCTGATTGACTTTCTTTGTCTGCAGAAAGAAGACCCGCAGTTGTAACGAAGCTATTTAAATGGAGGGTATACACTCATTAAAAAGTCTGAAATCCCCAGAGTGTGCAAAGACAACTGGCTGTGAATAGTGGTGAAAACAAGACTAAGAATAAGATTCTACAGCCGTGCTAGCAGCTCTGTGAGGCTGTATTTAGGCACAGCAGTGCTTTGAGCTAAATCCTAACAACAGTATGCTATCATGATTACAGGGACAATGCAAACATGCTAATGTTAGCAGGCAATATTTAAGTTCATCATCGTAGTTTAGCCAGCAAGCTAACATTTGCTAATCAGTACTAAACACAATGTTATTATTTTAGAGGTATTTGGAAAGTGAAACTGAAATTAAATAGTATTTTTTTGTCTACTACAGCATACATATCTGCTCTGCAATTCACTTGTCATGTGTTCTCCTTTGAGAAAAAATCTGAAACCAAAAGGGAGAAATTTAAATAGTATATTTTTTGGTTTCATGATGGTGCCCCCTAGTTTTGTATTAATTCAACGGAATGCTGTTCCGGTATCCGTCTACGTCTATTTATGATATTTCCTCAAAGATCGTTTTTCTTACTTTTAATGATAAAAAAAATCAACAATAGTTTAAAAAATACACTGACATTATTTTTGACTGTAGCAATCAAATTGCCCTTGTGTGAGGGCTCCGGGGGTCCGGTGAGTCTTTTGAAGTTGTGGTAATGATTAACAACGAATGGTATAACCAAAGGGATGCATAAAAATAATGAATGTGAGTGAATGTGAATAAAATATATGCTATCACATGAACCAATGTTAACTAGCTAGCTGGCTAATATAGGCAGTCTGCTGAGGGAGGCAGCTAAGGAGCTAACTTTGCAGAGCTGAGTCAGACTAACGGCAGTCCAGGATTATGATAGAAATGTCAAGCAACCATTTAAAAGTTGGAAGTAGGCAATTAACTAACTAAAATAAGTAATTAAATGAAGGACCATTGTGACATGTTGAAACTGTGTGATACCCATACAGGTACATGTCTTTTACAATGAAATTGATAGATGGCAGTGTGAAGCTTAAAATGAGTTTGAAAAAATTGGTTTGCCCTTTTTTCAGGTTAAAGCAACAGCCCCTCATAAGGTCTGTCCCTGCTGTAGACCGAATCAACCTCATGGTGGCGCTAGAGGAAAAGTCAGGGGCTCACGAAAGTCAGTAGGCTTCATCCTCTGGGGACCATGAATGTTTCTACAAAATGTCATGGCAATCCATTCAACAATTGTTTAAATATTTCAGTCTGTAGCAAAGTAGTGGCCCGACATAGCCTTCCATATGACATTGACACTATAGCGTGGCTAAAAATGGACTTCAAAGCCTAAGGTTTAAAGATGGCAGAGCTGAGATATGAAATGTTTATTTTCTGTAATTGTATTCCATTTTATTGGCATTATACTGTCATAATTCCTGTGGGCACTTAACATCAGGCCAAGAAAAGTCTTTCTGACTGGCTGTCTTGTTTCATCCTGCTTGTTACCGTGGCTTCGACCCCCCTTTGTAACTGTCTTTCCCTGAAACAGATGACATCCTTGGCCCTGACGCAAACCATTGCTTTGAATATACCAGCTGCTTTTTATGAATATGCATTCTTCAGACCACTAATAGTCACCTAAAAACTGCTTATTTATATACTCGACTGCAAATTCCCAAATACTGATAAAATAAACCATATTCTCCTTAGCAAACCATGTTGGGGATTTGAAAGTTATTTTAGGCTTTGAAAAAAGTTCTTTACTCAGATTTGGTCTTGTCACCAAAGCAGCGCAGCCTGTTTCTTATCTGGATCATCATGATGTACTGTATAACTTGGAATACTTTCATTTCATTATCATTTCTACTATCAACATACAGCATGTCTCAAAATAGCTTTACATTTATAACAGGAGCAAAATACAGCCGAATGGGATCCAAGCAATTTGGAGTGTGCTTATAACAAACATAATGTTTGCTGGATAAACCGCAGTATTCTTCTGTGAGACAAATGAACCCATTTTAGGTTGGCTCATCAGTTGCTGAGGTAATAGGACCCAGATGGTAGAGCTGATATAAAAGCCAGGTAATTTCATACAAGGGCATTGTGAAAGGACTAGACACTTCTCGTTTGAATTGGAGCAGACTGGTGCAGAATCTACCCTTGTGTAAAACCAAACTGAAATAAGGCTATCCTATGTCTCCCCATCAAGATGATCCTCGTAAACTTGTATAATTTCCTCAAAGAGAAATTTCATTACTTTCCAATTAAATCTGATTGGTAGGAGGAGAGTCTTGCAGGCGAGGAAAAATGCAGAGAACCCTCTGGCAGGAGAGATTGATTTTCTTTTGAAAGCTGCACAATGCAGCTAGATGAGGTTGGACTGAGCGCTGATTTGATCATTAATGCTAAATGCAATTCTTACACACAGGCACACACAAATGCTAGACACACGCTTCATACCTTATACTTAAGATGCAGGTATGTGTATACAAGTGTTTGGTGGAGTGTCATGAACACACAAACACCACTAAACTTTCGTTGATTATGAAGAAAAAAGTCCTTTATCTTTGAATCATACTTCTAATAATATTGGTTAGTTAAGGCCCTGAAAGAAAGTCACATGTTAAAAGACATGACATGAAATCAAGATTTTGTACAATAGGCTTCTTTTCCAAGAGCGAGACGAGAAGATTGATATCATTCTCATGTGTGCATTATGTACGGAGCTGGAGTCAGGACGTGTACTAGCTTAGCATAAAGCCTGGAGACAGCTAGCCTAGCTCTGTTAAGTGAAAAAATGCACCTACCAATAACTCCAAAGATGACATATTCACACAGTGTATCTTGTTGGTGTAACCTGTACCTAAACAGAAATGTAAAATTTGTTTTACAGTGAGCTATGTATTGTAACTTGACAAAAAGCAGTTTATTTGTCCGCTCACTTCTCTAGCTACAGCACATATTGCCAAAGTAGTCAGTTAGCAAAGGTGCCATCATTAGCAAAAAAGTGTTGAGACAGCATCCAAAAGAATATGTCTCAAACAATAGATAAATTAAATATACAGTCACCAAGAAGATGTGGTGTACAAAATGTGATAATGAGGTTAAGAGGGCCCTAGTGTTCTGTTTAATAGATTTCCATTCAACAAACCGGACAAACTGAAACTACTGCTACATGCTCTCAACAATCCAAACATGCCAAAAAGACATTGTGACAAGTGTTTGCTCTATTTTTGCATTTTGTACTGCACGACTATTAAAAAAATTAAAATTCCAAAAATAAGTAAGTGATTGACAACTTACATGTTACAACAAGACCTCAGGATTCTGTGCACAGTCACTGTTCCCATCTCTTTTTCTCCCCAAAATGGTAATTTTTACATTTCTTGGGTAAACAAGGTGTTAATTAGCTAGATTTAGAATTGTTGGTGGGCAAGTTTTTTTTTTTTTTACTATGGATGGAGCCAGGCTAGCTGTTTCCCCCTGTTTTAGCCTAGCGTTACGCCAAAACATAATCTGACTTGCTTCAAACTTCACACACACAGACATGAGACTTAAGCACTTTCATGGCAGACATTTTGACATGCCACAGCTGAAAAAGTACAGGTGTTAATAATAAAACTTATGATGGCTAAATTGGATTTAACTTCTTCAGTTTCAGGGTCCTGGTATTGTTGTCACGCTGTCATGGCTTACTGGGACACTTAATTAGAACGGCTGTTATTAGTAACACCTGTGTTTTTTCCTTCTATAACAAGTCAAAATGTCTGCTGTGAAAATGTCCTATTGATTTCCATCTTCTTATCTCACATAAAGCAAATAAATATATATCCCAATACATTCAACTATGACCATGAAAAAAAACATGCCAAGAATTCAGTGTTTCTGTCTTCTTGCCACTTAAAAAAAAGTTTGATACATTAGACAGTGTCTCTATTGAAACAGGTTGATAACATATAAATTGATATACAGTATGTTTGGCATTGCATTTATAATGGCTTGCAAGGATTCAGGAATTTTCCAATGGATAGCCAGTGTTGTATTGAGCAGTTCTACAGTAAATATGTAACCCTCAAACTGCATGATAACCAAACCTGGCTGATCTTTAGGCCCATATTCCGACAATCTGTTTGACTCCAATACACTTACGTGTATTACACATTGAGCCCTTCAACCAAGCTCCTCTAAGAGCCTCCTCTGTGCCGTGAGACCGTTGAGCCCCTCACAGTCATGTGTGAGACTGAGGCAGCATTGAGATCTGCAGGCTCTGGGGTAGTTGTGTGGAGCTGCCGGCTCGGTTCACAGAGGTCAGTCTGAGGATGTGCGCTGTTTTCATTGCAAAGCCACACTGCTGCCAAAGTGAGCCGTACAGACCTTTTAGAGCCTTCACCAGAAAAAACAGCATTTTTGGAAAGTCTGAGATTTTTTTCCGTACTAAAGGATCATAGCACTGAACATGTGGATGTTTATATACAGTGGGGAATTCTGTTTGGGTATTTAACACAAAGTATAAAATGTTGCAGGTTTTACAGGCTTAGTCCAGATAGGAAAAGTGGTTCAACTTGTAACTTAGTTGTTGCTTCTCTATGTGTGTGACCTCATGAGCTTCTGGATATGAGCAAGTATGCATACAATATGTGTGTATATGTGCACTTCAGAGATTGTGTATAAGTAAGTGCGTGTGATTCTTGACGCACTCCCAGCTTCCTCATCCACTCCTCAGAAAGGCACTTGTCTGGTCACAGAACAGTAATTCATTGTCTGACAGCTGTTTTCTTTTCTGTGAGCCTGCCCTGCTTGGATCCTGGGGTGTAATTCCACACACAGGGCCAGCTGGAGGTTTTCCTGAGAATAAAAAAAAAAAAAAAAAAAAAAAAAAAAAAAAAGGCCAGTAAGCCCAGTGCTGACATATCCACCAGCAAATAGCACCAATAGAGCATCACTGGTCCAGAAATCAACACGTCTCCTGAAATTAGTTTGTATGCACCTGTTTCATGTCCAACATACATAAAACCAAACTCCAGCAGACTCATAATCGAATTAGACTTTTAATTCAATTATGGGATTTTATTTATAGTTTTTTGTAGTTTTTGGCCTTCTTCATAAACACCAGCTCTTCCATCCAATTGCTGTTGAGCTATTTCAGTTTGGACAGACCTTGCCATCCTTACTGCCACACCACCGATGTGGCCAAGAACTGACATGAATTGAACTTCATCAGTATTTATGATGTCATAATAAAGTGTCTTAAATGTCATTCCCAATGCAAACTTGACTCTTGTTTAGAAACCTCTGACAACATGACAATTTGACATTAGCAAAGGGAACACAGCCTGTAATAAACATGCCAGACGTTATATAACAAAGAGTTATTACACTGTGAAATACTTTGCTACGATGGAACACTCCTGGACGAATGAGGGACAACACCGTACTGTGAAATACTCTTATGACACTGTCATGAACAATTTCCTTTAACTCAGGTAAAGAAAAAGAGAGAATGCTTTATTAAGGTTCGAACATGCTTCTTGGAGCTGCATGGAAACGAACTTGCACGTGGTCGTTTGGAGACGTTCTTTTGGTTGTTTCTTTCATACTTGTATGGAATTAGAGTACACATTTACATGTTTTTTCTTTTACGTTTCAAACCTGCCTCCTGACAGGTGGTTCTTGGGATTTGGGAGGTGTGCCTTGGCTTGTCTGCAAGCCTCTGAGAACTACAATTACCCGTAAAACTCCTCTCTACCTGCAAAGACATTCACGTGTACTTTCAGACAACCATAATTCCACACTTACACCATTAAATGCAATAAGAATGTCAAACACTGTACTTCAAATAACATAATTTGAGAGTGTTATTATTGTATTAAATGTAATATCCCTATGTTATTACCCTGTGTTGTCACACAAACAAACCCAACTTGGAATTTCAACTTTATTAAAAGCACACCTTTGACATTTACACAACAAATGTCTTTTAACGTGTGACTGGATTTAAGTGTTCGCACTACAAAACAGTCCAGGTCAGAACAAGCTGAGGGACGAGCTGAGTGCCAAGTCTCTTGATGAGTCATGAGCAGAGCCCGTTTTACAACCATTTTCCCTTTCCTTTCCTGTCTGGATGACCCAAACCTCTCTGGAGGGTAGCCTGTAACATTGCTCCTGCTCAGTTTGGACATCATCATTTGTGTAGAGGATGTTTAACTGGATGGCCTGGAGAGGTCATCAGCAGGGAGCCCTAGGGTGATTTTCCCTAGATGGTGCAACAACATCAATGCATTCGCCTCGGTGTTTATGTGATGAAAACCGCTCACAATTACAGCATAATACTTATCACTGATTGTGTGTAAAAACCTCGTAAAACCAATTTAGGTGATTTTCATGGTTTCACTGCAGCTGGGGGATTACACGATGTGGGTCGAGCAAATTCTCTGGCCTCTTAGCCTTATGAAACACTGATATGATCCAGGGCAACAAAAGGCATTAAAGACTGCTGTTTATCTCAGCTACTGAAAAGCTCATATTTTGGAGATGCAAGGTTTTAAGCCAACAGTTATGCAAGTACTTCAGTAACTGGAGGCTTTGATGTTTTCACTCTGATTAACCTTTACTTTCACAATGTCTTTCAGATCAATTAACAGTGATGCTTCATTCTCTTTTAATGCAATTTGTCAATTCAGCAGTGCTTTGTGTGAAGAAAGGACATTCCAAACACTTCAAAAACAACTTATAAAATGAATTACATTTAATACATTCAATACAAGGCAGTGACAGTAAAACAAGAACATTTTTATTATCTACACTGTTTTTCATTGTTAGGTTTCCCTCAAACTTTGACAACACCTGACAAATTTTACAGCCAGACCTTTTGATTTCTCCCTCCACACTTTTTGAAGATGTAAGAACTTGAGGTCAATTAGTCTTTTTAAACATTTGTTACCCCCTACGTCTTTATGTCTCTCATAGTTTCCTGACAGAATGAAATCATCTTTCAGTTTTCCAACTTAATGTTTGGCATTTTGGGGGTGTAAATGCACAGTTACAGGACAGCGACCACTACCACCCACAATATCACTCTACATTTGCAGCCACCACAGTGAAGGAATTACACTTCAAAAGCCTACAAGTGGAGCAATGACGGAGACTTTGAAAGATAAGGCTGCCAGGAGCTTCGTTTTAATGTTTTATTGGCACAGAGTACCAATTTTCAACATACCTCTCTCCTCAAGTGCTCATTAAAGCTAAAATTACACCAGTTAAAGGCTTATAAACCTTCGTATCGCAGAAGCTTGGTGGTGAAAGCGCAGCTCCTGAAAGCTATTCCCGTTTCCCTGGACAAGCCTCTATGCTCCAGCGAAGGAGCAACACTCAGCTATACTTACCTGGGATAAAGATGACAGTAATTATCAGGTTTTCCATCGTCATACCTGGGCTAGTGGAATCCCTATCAAACACACCTGTCCCAGCACAGGTAAGTACAACCCTCCTGCAGTACAACAGTTCTTCAACTCAAATGACAGATGCTTCCATACCATTAACGAGCGTGGAAATAGCGGACCACTGGGTAGGAAAATGGTTTTAATTCTTGGTACTGGGAGAACTTCCAGAACTGTAGATTGTGGGTGGAGTATCATTTTAAGCGAATCAAAAACATACATAACCTGAAAAATTGTGAGATAAAATAATAGGAATTATAGACAATTTGGGAAATATGCTTATTCACTTTCTTGCCAAGAGTTAAATGAGAATATCTCATGTCTGTGCGCTAAGTATGGAGCTGGAGCGAGGAGGCGATTAGCTTAGCTAAGCTTAAAAAATGGAAGCAGGGAGAACGAGCTAACTGGGCTCTGTAGTTTTTACATTTCTGTTTGTACAAGTTTTAAACAGACGAGATACAATGTTTTAATTAAAGAGCTTTATAGAGAGCATCCAAGCTAGCCTCTGTTAGCTTCTGTAACTCACTGCAATCTCATTTAACATTTCTATCACGTCTTTCTGAAAAAATTAAGCGATTTCCTGAGGTTACTACCCATATTCTAAAAACTGGCATTCACTACAACTCTTGCTTCTATTAACTTTTTGAAGGATTAATTTGTTAGCATACAAAAAAACTACAGCTCCCATAAATTTGCTGGTACTTACGTCATCATAACTTGGTTTTGTCTTTATCCATGATATCCATCAGCAATCTCTTCTAATATAATTTGCCCAACTTTTTAGCCGCTATTTCTGATGTCTAAAAACCATTCGGTCCATGATAAATTTTTAGATGTATGCGTAGTTAAAAACCTGTAAATTCCAGTTTTATTTTGGCTCTCTACAGGAACTCGTGACGTATTTTTGAACTTTGGACAGAGCCAGCTAGGCTTGCTGTTTCCCCCTGCTTCCAGTCTTTACGCTAAGCTAAGCTAAGCTAAGCTAAGCTAAGCTAACCTAACCTAACCTAACCTAACCTAACCTAACCTAACAACCTCCTGGCTCCAGTTCCATACTTAACGCATAGACATGAGAGTGGTTTCGATCTTCTCATCTAACTTGAATAAGCATATTTCCCAAAATGTAGGCAGATAGTTTTACTATTATCCCATAAATTACACATTTTTCAACACAGTCATTAGAAGGTTGATGAAAATTTGATCGCTAACAATAGCATCAAGCAACCAGTGTGTCAATTATATACCTCCAGTTTTTAATGCATTTAAAGCTATTTTCAGATGCTACACTATTAACAATTTCTGCTTAGTGCTGTAAGTGGTTTGTTTTGCTTCAGAACAGGCCTTCTCCCCTGTGTTTTATGAGGTCATTGTATCTGAGTTACAGTCCCGCTCCGGGTCATGGGCCGGTCCAGTTCACGCTGAGGCCTTCATGTGACTGTTGCTGTTGTTCTGGGATCCAGCCGTGTGGGTTCTCAACTGCTCAAATGTTGACAACTCCAGACAAAAATCTGGAAAGCAAAACATGGGGAGTGGGAGGGAGAGAGAAAGAGATTACAGAGGACTCTACATGGAGAGAAAAAAGAGAGAACAGAGAGAGACAGCAGCGTCTAAATCTTGTCCGGTGGTGGTTGCCATGCCAAGAGCTAAACAAGCATATTTTATAAGTTTCTGGGGTTCAGATTTATTCTGTTGTTGTGAGTTTCTGCCTCATAAATGAATGCATGATTCAGCCTGTGAAAAGCATTATAGTGTATGAAGCATCTGCTGGACTGTTGAGTTTGAATAAAAGCCATGACTCTGAAAGTGATTTCAATGTAAACACTGATGTTAACAGCATTTGAGTGTATTTCTGAAGCTTGAGAACTTCCAAAGAAGTGTTTTAAGCTAAGTAGAACAAAAAAGTGAAGACAAAAGTTAATATTTGGCCTTTTGAGGTATCAGGCTGCACCTTTTCCTTGGAACAGACTTTCTTCATTTCACAGCCGTCGTTCCAGGCTAACCACTATGAAGCGAGAACAGGCGTCGACTGACTTCCTCCTAGTGCAGTGATAATACCTGCAATAACCACAGAGACATAAAACTGACAGAGGATGGGTGCTACACTGTATTCAACTCTCCTGACATATGTAACCGCGCATACAATTTTTGCCTTTTTTATGATGTGGTGCTATAATTGTAGACACTTAGCCCACCACAGAGCTTTTGTCTAAGGCTTTCTGGCTGTGGACACTCCTCAGCTGAGACAATAAAGGGATCAATGCCTCACTTTTCTTCTCCTCTTCACGCCAATATTTGTACTGACCTGTTTTACTTTACCCTTCCCTCCGTCCTCCTCCCTCTGTTGTATGATTCCTTCGTGTGCTCGGTTTCCAGACGTGAGGAATCTAATTCTGCTTCTTATTAGGTGTAACCGCAATGACCCTTCGCTGTGATTAAGCCAATATGTCCCTTCCCACAACAGGAAACACCATCACCTACAATTAGCCAACCAATACAGAATCTCTGGCTCGAATTTGGTTAAACATGCCAGCGGCGTCGCGGATTGGCCCATAGAGACGTAACAAAAAACACGAGGATTGCCTAATACTATGGAGAGTCTCGGTTTATAATGTGTACCCCATTGGCAAGACGGATCTGACAACGAGACCCGGCCAACAGTACACTTCCAAACCAAGGAACATTATGGCTCACAATCAGCCAATCAAGACAGCTTCTTGGTTCTCCGTCAGGTACTTTCAGTCTGTAAGATTGTGTAATGCAAATCCTGGCACCAAAAACAGAAGCTTTGAAATGGAACTGAAAATATCAGTGCTCCAGTGCTGCAGGGAGTCTGGGTTTCATGGGAAGGCCAACCACTTCTGTATCCTAAAAGTGTGAGACAAAATCACGGCAACAGTGTCATGAAAGCATTCTGAATTCAATCCTTGTGATCCATCTTCTTTGTTTCCTCACCCACTCTTTGTGATTAGTTGTTGCAATTTACTTTTACTTTTTTTGTTGTATCCACGTTTCTTAACTTGCATCATTTATTCAGTCAGTGATATTTTCTAGAATACTTTAAAAAAGCCCCTAGAGAAGTGGTACCAATTATCTATGAGCACATATACTAAAGCTAGTCTAAGGCTAAGAGCATTGTACTCTAGTCTGTTGAGGCTACTGTCACATAGCAAAATGATATTCTGTTCCATTCATGCTGTATGGTTGTTGGATATTAGAGCGCAAAATGGTGACTCTAAAGTGAAGGTCTTGTTCTTTGAGACACACCAAAGCCTGATGAAACAACCATGTCTGATACCACTTTCTAATAAGGCAACCTTTATAAAGGATCTTTGAAGCTGCACTAACCAATATTTTTACATTAACAAAGGGTTAAATGACAATGTAAAATGTGAAAGGTGTTGCTTGCAGTTCCACTCAGCTCATCTGAGCTTTTTAGTCTCTTTCAGCTCATTGTTTTGGTTTTACAGCCTGCAACTTTACTGTCACCGCTCTCATCAACCTTGTTTCCAGCAGCAGCAGGCAACTGACAAACGGCACACTGACAAATTTAGCTTTTGAACATAGTGGAGCCAGATATTTGCCTCAGGAGATGGAGGGGACCAAAACAGAGCTAAAATGAGAGTGAATATTGGACTTACATTCATCAGGTGGCCAGAATCACGGATCTAAATTAATGCTGCTATTGCTCTGTATTTGCTGGATGGCCATGGATGTATTAAGGAGAACTGGATACCACGTTCAAAGCTGGCGCCCTATTCATTCCTATGAAAGTTGCTCACTGGGTGCATATGCCGAAAAAGCCTCAGCGAGTTTCCTCATGCTTCTGAATTTCTGAATAGAGCATGCTCACTAGTCCTTCTCCAGCTGATCCGGTTTAGAGAATCCGAGACTTCCGTTGGAGAAGCTAGACTTCCTGTTGGCTCCTGCACACATGAATGGGATGAAATAATGTAATCATATGGCTCTTCTAGATTTTTCAAATGTTGGACCAAACTGATCAAATTCTGATAATAAAAAGAACCATTTCAGGGGGTTTGTGAAGCTCACCCTGTGCGGCCACTACGCCAAGATGGGTTCACAGCCCAGTGTGGTTCCTGGAGGCTTGGGTTAAATAGGTAAATGTTTGCTAACCTGCCATATAATAACTTTAAGGTAACGATATATTAATATTTGCAGCTTGTTCCACTGCCCCCAAGTGGCCAAAAATCAATTGATACTGCTTTAAAAAGATTATCTTGCAATAATGTGCTCTGTTTTAATAAAAACAATAAAGTAATAACATGGCTGTGTATTTCTATTTGATAATAATGCAGTCATAAATGTTGGTAAACAATTGATAAACAGCCATGGGTTTTTCACTATATAATGAGCCATCATGTCTGCAGTCATAAACCTGATTAAGCCATTAATAAAGGGATTTTACAACAACCTATCAGGTCTGCAATTGTATATATGCAAAATGATTGTAGTCCAGATGACCTGCAGCCCATGTAAGTCCATTGGAGGGGGATTCCTGCTTGAATTAACGAATTAGATGAAAAGATGAAAACAGGTGTCAAACTGGAAAAGAATAAATAGGGTAAAGGAGTTTTTCCCAGCCCGGCAACCCAAAACATATACTTATTAATGGCTCATAACTGATATATATAGCTTCAATAAATTATTTGTTAACCATTAATATAGCTACCCTTTGGGGTGGACATGAGGTTAGGAGGGTTGGATATGCCTCTCTGTGTATATTCTTTTTACAAAGACAGTTCAGTTCAGTTCATAAATCACTATGATAGCATGTGTCCACACTCACATGCAGCTATACATGCCTGTAAGTATACTATAAGCTATATATATAAGCCCATATACACATGAATGCACCTAGACACTCATGTACCCACACCGACTCCCATACAGTTCATATACTGTACACTCTTGTTCAAGTGGAAACCTGCCTTTCTTGGCTATGGTACAAATATTTGATATCAAGACAGGTAAACTGTAAATCAAACTAATTTCTTTTTTACCAAGATGACAGGTGGACACACCTACTGTATACACCGATTCATCTGTTTTGAAAAAGCTTGCACACTATATGTAGAGGTCTTTGCTGTGTGGAGTACAATGGGGGAATGTGACAGAAAAGATGGCAAGGAAAGGCGTAAAAAAGACAGTTTCAGATGTACACAGTTGCTTCATGAAAGTGTTTGGATTCTGTAAACATTGCAGCTTAGTGAAAAACTCCCTCACATTTTGATGTTGGAGCTGCATTCTTTTCATGCTTTCTTCCTCAGATCACATTATTTACATATTCCTGCACACAGTATTTTACGCAGTTATTTGGATAGTGACCGTACAAAACACATGGTGCATGTGGTGGCTACTCATACCTCGTGCGAACTTTAATTCTTTTAGTGATAACTTGACATCTCCCAGTAGCACTGGTAAAACTAAACACATGCTACAGGATGAATAATCTCATTTCTTCCATAGTGCAATCACACTTAACCTTTGCTTCCCTGACATGATTGAGTGGGTGAGGGAAGAAAATCATTCACACACATGAACCCAGCGGCCTGTGGACACCAGGAAAACACAGCAAAATGCATGCTAACTTACTACAGTCCCTCCCTAAGATTAGGAAGAACTACTGAGGTAGACGCAAATGCATACTTCCAAGTGACTCCTTCCAGAAAGCAAGATGGAGGAGGAAGGTTATTCTGGCCAAAGGTGTTAGGTGACTAGTGCAGCTCTACTGGGACGCTAAAGGAAAAGCTTTAATACACTTACTTTTGGTACATCATGAAACATAACGTCTTCCAAAACACAACTTCAGACACAAAACTTGTTTATTTCCAGCCAGTAAAATATAAATCTTTGTGAAAGCAGCACCTGATTTTATTTGAGTTAGAATGAGTCAGTTGCAGCTTGCATGAACCTGCTTTGGAGGTCTCTGAAAGTCCCTGAGTGACACTGTAACTCAAATCTGTTTTCAAGACAATGAAATACGCTCCTCCATGGGCTGTAGCTACCCTGAAAGAGAGATAAGCATAGTGGTGTCAATTGTTAAAGGAAGAGAGCATTCAGGGGGTTAAAAAGGCCATACTTACACTTGAGCTTAAACCCTGGGGTGCTGAAGTGCAGCTGTCTGTCTGCATTTTGAAAGTAGGGGAGCAGGAAGAAAAGGTGTGTGTGTGTGTGTGTGTGGGGGATGACACTCTTTTTCATCACACAGTAAATACACAGGGTTAGCTATGTGGCATGTAGAGACATGGCAGAGAGACAAACTGCATGAAAAAATAACTAATTCATGAACAGACCAGCCAGATCGATCATGCAGAGGTCACTTTGTCTGCACAAAACTCTCATTTTCTTTTCATTTTCCCTGTTGGCCTGTTTGATCTCTTTGTATTTACCTAGCCACCTGTCCTCTGTGTGCCATTTGCATTGTTGTCATGAAAGGTCACTACATTTACTGTCACATGGTGTTACATAAAAGTTACCTCCATTCATTTGCCTGGCACACAATAACAAATTCAGTCCAGATTGAAATTGGTTGATTTTTCCTGTTTTTATTGAGGGATACCAGTCTTGTGCTGTTTTATTTCTCACATAATAAAACAAGACACAGCGCCATGTTTGCCAAAAATAAAAACTGCAGTAGATTATAAAATTTTAGACATGTCATTATAAAGATACTTGCTTTTGTGTTCATCTGCTGAGGGAATATACTGCCCCCTTAACTGCAAAAGGTCACAGTGGCAGTATGTAAAACACGTACTTGATATGTCTTCTTTTCAAAGGAGAGAAACAGACAACAGTATCAAAGGTTTTCATTAGAAGATAAATTATTTGCTATTAGACAAATAGCTGGCACACAACAGTGAAAGAGAACAGACCTGCTATGGGAGAGCTGTGGGAATGGAAGAGCAAGTGGCTGTCCAGGAAAAATGTACTGTTCTAAACCATTCTTATAGTATGCTACCACACTACACACATTTCCAATATAAGTGGATGAAACCTTACAGATGAACTGGGTCAGGGCAGCATCAAATAGAAAGACCATACTTCAGAATTACTTCACAATACTTCAAAATTGATCATGGATAACATTTGCATACATTACATTACACAGAAAAGCAGTAAAAAGAAATTGAAATGTGAAAGTGTTATGATACATGGCTTTGCTACATGCAATATACTGTTTGGGAAGTATATTCAAGATGGAAAGTACAGTATGTGTCTACTTGCATTAACAAGTCTAAAGAAAGCCATATGTATGTAAAGCTTAGTGGTGTGCAGAGGTGTGTTAGCATGGCATCAGTTTTTTTGGATTATGATAAAATTATGCTAGCTTGATAAGCTACTCGCTGTCATTCAGTGGTTCAAGTAGTACAGATGACCTGGTCCCCTGAGGATCCTACTGACTTTGGTGATCACCTGACTTTTTATGCTGAAAATGTTGTTATTGTGTGAAATGTCTCAACAAATATTATAAAATTTGGCACAGGCATTCATGTCCTCCACAGAATCGGGGGAATTAATTGCAAAACTAAGGGCTTATTAATTTGCACATTTTAGCATGCTAACAAGCTAAACTAAGATGGTGAACATGGTAAACATTATACCTGCTAAACATCAGCATATTAGTATTGTCATTGTGAGCATGTTAGCATGCTGAAGTTAGCACTTAGCTCAAAACTCCACTGTGCCTGAGTACAGCCTCACAGAGCCGCTAGAATGGCTGTGGACTCTTTGAGTTGCATATTTCATATTTTGATTATACTGCATAAAACCTGAATGATTTATGTAGGGAAATCGATAGGATAAAATAAAACAGAATGAGTATTGAAGCATGACTACATCTCTCAAATAAATGCAGTAGTCAACAGCAGCAGAAAGTACATGACAGTGTGCATTATTGTTAATGTAAAATCTTAGCAGGGATTTCTCATGCTTTTTTTCTAACCATGCTTTCCCAGAAGCTGAGTGATGAGGTGATGGTAAGAGTGTGGACCCATTAGCAGCTCAGCAGACTGGCTCTGTGGGCTCTGAGGACCCAGCATTGAGAGTCCAGCTGAGGACTGCTCCTCTGACGGACAGATCTGACTCTGCAGTGCTGTAGCTAGGCCAAAGTTTATACTAAATAGTCAAACCCTTAGCAACAAAACTGGGAGTCATCCCTTGCTAGATAAATCTCAGTAATTTAAAACCAATTGCTCAATAGATGTGCATAATTTATTTCTGAAACTGGAAAAATGACAGAGTTGTTCCAGTGACTGCTTTTTTACAAGCATAAATCCTGAAATCCTTGTTTAAATGATGCGCTAAATTGGATTTACTTATTTGATTTGGTTTGAATCAACTCTTAGGAGGTCTAGTGAGGATCAAAAACTAGTTTGAATTGTGTATTGCACTGCATATAAATAAACTCAACATAAAAACAGCAACCCAGTCTCCTTTCAGCCTGTCACAGAACAGAGTCAGAGGAACTGTTCCATGTCATTTAATAAATGTGAAACGCCAGACACCTGTGAAAGCTATATTGTTCAGAAATACAATAGTTTTTAGTGTTATGTTAGCTTGCTACCTGTAGCATTAGCCTGACTAGCATCTAATGCTTTATTGAGTGTAGGTGATGTTATTGTAAATTATAAAAAATGTCCAGGTGTAGACCATGCTGTCCTCATATGTGGCTACACAGAGTTGTTCCTCAGCCATCACAGAAACATGGAAACCCCTCTGGGCACAACGCCAGTCAACAGGAAGAGAGAGTTTCTCAGGAAACTCTCCAAAGTCTGTCTTTCTGTGTTTAATCTGTTTAGTCTGGGTAATGTGTGGACCGTGAAGTCGAAATCACTCATGACTCATTGGTGAAGTTTAGCAGTTACCTATGTCTGATTTGCGACAATTTATCCACTCTGAGGGTGTGATTCATCAGTCCCTGTGGACTGAAAGACTGCAAACAGAACTCGGTTCTTAACGGACGATTGATGGCAAACACAAAAAGACGATGCTATACCTTGGACAGACCAAGGGTTTTACATTCATGTGATGTAATGTTGAACAGTGGCCACAAACACTGACACTGGTTGGTTTCCCATCCTTCCTACAACCACTGATTTCCATTCATTTAATTTGATAGGAAATCAAACTTTTTCCTTACTTGTTCTTTGGTAGCTACTCAGAAATGTATTATGAGAATCAGACTCAGAAATACTTTATTGATCTCCAAGGGGAAACTCTTTTGTTACAGCAGCTCACTATCACGTCAGTGCACACAGGGATAGAAGTACTAAGCAAAAAATATAATACTGGTCAGATAAATTAAGTACCAAGTGGGTATAAGTATAAAATTAAAATAAGTGTAAAGTGGATTTACTGGTTGATGATGTATGTTGAAGTATGTAAAAGTATAATAATATAAGTAATAGTGCATGAACTGTCAAATTAAGTGTAGCCTATTAAGATTATGATGAGACCGAGGATATTGCACAGTAGTAATAGAAGTATGAATAAATATCAATAAATAGGGAATTTTAAACTGAAAAGAGTATATTGCACAGCAGTATTAACACAGAATATTGCACAATTATGTCAAGTATTGCAGTGATGTTAATGATCAATGTCCAGTTTAATGACTTAGGGTCATACAGACTGACACTTAGGAGGAGGAGTTAAAGAGTTTGATGGCCACAGGCAGGACTGACTTCCTGTGGCGCTCTGTGGTGCTTTTAAAAACTGTTACTGATAACTAGAAGGAGACATGATTGATGACTATCATGGCTGATAGAAGAGCTGATAATAATATGCACTGCATTTATAGTGTGTTTCTAGGGACATGTAATAACTATTTAATATTTATTGAACATCACAGATTAATCTGACAATTTGAACACATTCAGTGTCAAAAGCCAAACTGTTGACTCCAAAAACTGAACAAATAACCATAAAAAGATTGTAGTAAGACAAAAAGCCAAGACCTAAGCCATGCACGAATTGTTGTGTTTCTCACAAGCTTTTGCCAGTGATGCATTCACTGCATGCCGACAGAAACATGTATAAAATTAGAAGGGCCAGAGAGTTCAGCATCCCCAGAATTTTAGAACTATATGGATTCAGTAAAACCACTTTCATATGACCAGAAACTGCCATGGCAAACCCCAAACCTCCTTTGAGAAGACTCCAGAGTCTCCCGGAAGTGTAAGGAGTAGCCCATTGGAAACTTTCTCACTCTGTAGTTACTGTGTTTTTACCCAATAGGCATTTCCATGATAGTGAAGAAGAGGATACTCTCAGAGTGATATAGTCTGTGTAAGAGAGAAAGTGAAGATGTGAATCTTAGTCTCTAGTCAGGTGCTCATATGAACACTGAACTAGGTTTTGCTTGCTGTAATCATTCCTCCTGTTCATGCTGGACATTAAGAAATCCCTTCCTAATGCGCTTTAGGTGACGGGCAACAAAATTCACTGTATCACAGTTTTTGAACTTCGAAGTTTAACATGAGGCTTTAGCAGTCTTAGTAAGTCAAATTCAAAGTTAAAGTCATTTTAGTATAAAATTCCCTCTTTGTTTCCCTGGACAGTCTATCTGCGCTGAGCTACAGGATAGAAGGAAAGATAGAAACAAACAGATGGAATTTTGTACTGAAAAGACTGTTAATGTTTCACGTTGAAAACCAACTCGTGGAGCTAATGTTAACTTAATTAGCTAACTAGCTACTGCTGATAAAATCTGCCAGTAGTTGTCAATTCAGCCGACAAAATCGACTGTTCCTTACTAGAAATGAGGAGCCTGCTTTTGTCTACCTGTCTGAACTCAAGGACCCATTGTTTCAAGAATTACTAAGAATTTCCAGGGGTAAATCAGCACCTTTACCAATGTTAACTGCATATGTGCATGAAAGGAAAGCTTTAAAAGTGTAGGTTACTAAAGGGGGCTTAATCAACGGATAGTTAGTATTGAGTGTATCATGGCAGTCTTGTTGAGTACAGAGACAGAAAGAGACCTCACTGCCAGAATTACATGTACTGATGCATTAGTCTCAAAAAAACAAAAACAAAACACTCACCACTATCTGGTGAAAACCATGTATGTCCATGTTTTATTTTGATGTTTTCAGTCACATGCACCCACCAGTCCCACCATAGGCTCCCTAAAACCCTTTTCAAATCCATCGGATTCTCTCAAATTTGCCCTGTCATCAAGCTTAAAAGAAGGCTATTTGTCTTGGAAAGTTCATGTTTTGGAGATGCATTTTTTTCACTGTGTGGGAATGTTATGTAACAAGGAGGGGGGTCTCAAAAATCATGACAACACATGGCAAACACAGGAAACCCATACCTCTCAGTGCAACCTGTTGCCTCAAAAATGGCAATCGACTTGAATTCACACCTGTGGAAGTCTTTAAAAAGTGAATATCACGTTACACTAACTTGACAACTTGCTATTTGCTGCAGGGATATTGTATTGTAAAGTGTTTCTGTTCTTTTGTTGACCCCCTGTAGAGCAACAGAAGAAAGAGCCGCCACCTTCAGTAACTGTTGATGCATTTTGCAATCTCTCCAGTGATGTCACCTGAAGGAACTAAACAGCAATGAGAGAGCAGGAGATGTGATCTACAGTAGGCCTATGACAAAACAATTAAATATCAACATAATAAAGTTTCAAAAACCTCACTGGCTTTCTCTGCCACCCAGCTAGTCATCAATAATGTAGCACAACAGAGAGTTTCAGCAAGAAAATACGACTTCTCTCTCCTAATAATCAGCATATAAACAAAGCTGTGGTGGTAATTGGATGTTTATGACTGTGTGTCTAGCACTTCAGCTGAAAGTGTGAAATATGAAAGTGTGTGTGTGTGTGAAGGTAGCATTGTGTGTTTCTATTTCTGTCCGCTCGTATTGAAGCGTCACAGTAACACCCTACAAGGCTGGTGGCAGTGTGTGTTTTACTTGCTTGGCATGTCGGCGCGGCCTCGCACACATGCGGCAGCGTTTTCCAGACACATGGGCTACATCACCATTGGCCAGAACAGACACTTCACACAGCGGTAAACACATCCAGACCCAAGGTCAGCTGCTTGACGTCAGCCTCTGCTACGCTTCTCCGCTGCTTGGGAACACAGGCGCACGCACACACACATACACACACTCATACATAGAAATCACTTAGGCATATATGTGTACATACACTATATAGGCTACTATGGAGATGCTCTCTAATCATCTCTCTTTTCCTGTGTCTTTCTCTCTCTCTCTCTCTCTCTCTCTCTCTCTCTCTCTCTCTCTCACACACACACACACAAAAAAAATTATCTCCCTGTCCCTATTCATATGATAAATGGCATTGGTTGTCAGTGGTTGATGTCAGCGAGGAGGTTGCCATAGAAATCAAAGCCATGCATTGCTGTGAAACTGCAGCCAGTCAGAAAAAAGGGAACTGATTCCAGTGATGGGAAATGGCTTTCGCTCTGAATTGGATTGAATATTAGGGGGATGCTACATTAAGTTTAAGATTTATTGCAGGTTCCAGAATTAGTTATTGCTTGAGTCCAGATGTTACTCCAAGTTACATCCTTAAGATTTTCATTATATCAAATCCCATTTTTGATACAACTTATGGCTGGCATTTTTTCCACTATAGCAATTCAATATGCATTCTGTAATTGTCTCTGTGCATGGTACTTTTCATTGTTACTGGCTTAGTCTGCCTTTCCCATGTGGGATTCATATTGCTTACGCACAAGGGACTCGCAGGAAATTATGCTTGCACGTACTCGACGTGATACGGAAGAAAAGCCAGTGCACTGAGACTCTGGACAGACCTCTGCGACATCCATGGTGAGGGTCACGTGACAGAGACAGCCGAAGGCTCACACAGCCAATAGTGGTCAGTCGGCAGTAAACATGCTAACATATTAGCTTGCCAGAGGTAGTACTGACAGGACGACCCTTGATCAGTCCAGTGACTCTGGCCTTCCGTCGAGAGTCTCCCGCCAACATTTGGTCATTAGTTCTTTATCAACGTGTCAAACAGAAATATTTAATGCCTTCTTTGGTCTTTCTTTGTCTCAGAGTTACTCTTCTTCTGCAGCATTTCTGGCAGAGTAGCCACTCAAGAAGTGTTTGCTGCCGCTAGTGGCCGATACATGTCATTTCAAACAAAACTCTGGGACCTGAATCATTACAATGCACTTGCCACTACTATCAGTAACCTCAGGTGGTGCCAAATCAAACAGGACTGAAATCCTAAACTAAGATTATAACTTTAAGGTATGAAAAACTAAGCCCTGTGTAGACTTGAAGGGTGGCTTTAAAATGTTTATGGTGGAGAGCTGAGGCTGTGTCCGCTTGGATTTACCACAGTTACAATGGATTGACCCAGTTTCATGATGACAAAAAAGCATAATAATATCCATAGAAGCTTCTCAAACCTCTCCTAGGCATAATACACTTCTTCAGTGTCCATCTATATTCTCTGTATGTTCCAGACAATTATTCACAGATTCCATTACAATTTAATCAATGACCCTTGCGTTTAGTAAGGCTGATAGAGTGAAAAAAACAAAACAAGAATGAAGATTGCAAATAGTGTGAAGAAACTTTATTGTGTGTTGAGACAAGGAAACAGTCTTTGAAATACTAAGTTCTAATCACCATGTTCACATCTTAGATCAGAACTTCAACTGACACTGCATTGTAAATTCAGCATTTACTCTACAGCATGTAAGCTGCTCTTGTGACCTGACCCAGCTGGGCCGGACTGTTCTGGCTCTGCAAACCATTTCAAATTTCATATCTTCCCATGAAACAATATGTAATTTGGGCTAAATATCTGGGTCTTGGCATGGCTTTGTGTTGACGTTGATGAAACTGGCAAAAGCACAAATGTTTATCTGTACTCACAAAAATAGTCATGTTCTTAGGAGATATAACAATGTGAATTTATATATGAAATTATATGAATGTGAAGTTAGTTTTCTGTTCACAGATCTTTGATGACAAATATGTAAAATTTCAGGGCACTTTACTAAACTTTTTCACAAGTGAATCTTTAGAAACTTATACAATATTTTGTGCTCTAAATTCACAAATAATTAAATCATCCCATTTACAGATCAATGGATATTATAAATATCCACAGGATTATACAGTATACAGCACTATATATTAACAGATTTATATCCAGAGTGTGCAGCGAGCTTCGACACTGAATTACTTGTTTCATTGTGCACATCATCTCCAGTAAGAGTCTAGTTTAAAAAAAAGAACCTCAGAGTTGACTGGAAACAGTCTTTATAAAGTTACAGCAACAATCTAACACCGGTGAAAGCTGTATCATCTGGCTTTTCCTCGCCATCAGCTGCTCGTCAGGTCGCATTTACAACAACTACAGGTATTTACATACGCCAACCCTCTTAATGTATGAACATTTATATTTACTTATTCTGAGATTGCTGGAATGAGACCAAACTACTTAGTGATATTTACTCGGTAAATAAACACAAGATTTAAGATGGCAGGCTTGCTGAGCATCTTAATCATTTTCAGACTTCAGATGTTAGTGATCTGAAGCAGCACAATCATTCAGTGATTTTTCTGAAATAATGAGAGAATATCTCCTCCTGAGGTCTGTTGTTTGTTGGTTTACCATTTGGCTGATATGGTGTGGAAAAAATGCAAAGTGGTAATAGGCAAAAATAGCATTTGCAGTGGCAAAGTCCAGAGCAGTAATTGGCAGAGACAGTTCAAAGTCATTGTGCTTGCTGACAAACTCGCTCTTGTTTCTTTACTGGCTCTCCAAGAGACATGGGAACCAGATGAGTAAGTGCGCTGTTGCCATTTAATCCCAAAATTCATCTGTGTGGCATCCATGCCCACCAATTCACCCCTGCGCACTGCTCTATATTTAAAAACACAGAAGAATATGTGCCACACATTCAGGAAGTAAATCACAGGCTTTATGCTCATGTTGTGGATTCTGGAGAGCTTCTTTTAGTCAGGATTAATCTGTGTTACAGTAACAGATATGCTCATCATCTCTCCTCTGATCAGAGTGTGTATCTACTGCTTTCCCAATCCAGTATGCTTATGAAATGCGAGATCAGGCTCCCCACAGCTCATTGGTGTTACTTTTATGTCCTTCCTGTGAGTATTGATGAGATCTGGCAGCATCCAACCCACCAAGACACAAACATTTCTTTCATTGGGCTTTACTAAATAAAACAGTTATAAACAAGACCCCAGATCTCCTACCATTCCAGCATCCCAAAGCAAAACAAGATGCTGAAGCTACAGAAACACTTCCCAGATGTTTGTCATGAAGTGCAAGAGACTGGCTATATGGCATGATCGCTCTGCTGCTCATGCTGAGGACAAGGAACATAAAAACCTGTATATAATACTCATTAGCTTCTGGTGACACTGTTTTGAATGTCTCATGTAGGAAACAAAATAACTACATACGTATCATGGCATCTGTTGGGTTCCACTGTTGTGAGTACATGCACAGACATCCAGAATGTACCCTAACACATGCTAAATAACTTAGCCATTACAAATAATTTCCATGTGAACACAATTTTCACTTCTGCAACACATTCTCATATTCCAGTATTTGTGTTTGGGCGTATTTTGGGGGCAATAGTGCATGGATTATTTTGCGGCCTTCTTTGGCTTTTCAGAGCTGGATAACAAAACCTTTTTTCTGTCTTTCTGTCTTGTAACACAGCATCCAGGAACCTTTGCAGAAGCACCGGGAGTCATACTGTTTTCCACTCTCAATCCCTGCAAGTAAGTAAGTCATTATTTCTCTCAGGTAGAGAAAATGACGGATGTACCGCACATCATGTTACACTGTCCCAGGTAGAGAATGTTCAGACCGTCGTTCTCTCACGGCCATTTGCTCATACTCAACAGGGTCTTGGATGTCACGAGGTATCTTGGACCATGAGGGGTTTTTACTACATTGGCCTCACTGCTGTGTGCTGGCTGTGCGGGAAGGAACTAAATCCCGAGAGATAAATTAATATTTAGGCACATAGGGATGTGAGACCAGCTGCTGAAAAGCCGCTTTGACTGTCAGGCCTGCCAAAGAAAACAAAACACAATGCAGTGTCCCATGTGCAAGGAGAGAGGAGAAATGTTGCTCTTAAAAGAGCTTTTATAAAATACGATCACAGCTGAGCATCATCTCATTTTCAATGTCATGTGGCTGAGGAAAATAAACCAAGCCATATAATTTTTTTAATTGAAGCTACTTGACTCATAGTTTAGGACAGTGATTCACAACGTACCCCCACATCCCTATTAGATAAGCTCAAGTACCCCTTCATCAGCACCACCTGCTCTTTTCAGATTTTAAAGTGGATTTTATGTAACACCACATGAAGTGAATATTGTTATAATATTTTTTTGATATAACTGAATTGTCAATGTTTAGGTTGCTTCGCAAGTTTGCATGCTGTTACCACTTGGAGTGACAGAAGCTGGATCTTTCAACAATTTATTCATTACTATTAGCTAATTATTTCAAATGTTTTTGCATTACATTTAGCTAACTTTTCAAACATTTATTTTTTACATTTCTTTTAGCGAACTGCTTCACCTGTCTGCCCATGAATTTTAGCTGTTAACTGTTTATCTATTACTTTTGGCTGATTATTTCAAATGTTTATCCTCTCTTTGCTAACTATTTATTCATTACTTTTAGCTAACTATTTTGACTTTTCTACTAGCTTGCTATTTTTCATGCACTCTCAATGGCAACATGCAGTGCTGCCAACTATTTCCAATATAAAGTAACTAAAGCCTGCTTGAAAAGTCACTAGATGTCGCTAGATTTAAAAAAAAATTGAAAAATGTAGTCAAGCTAAACTTAACCGATTCTAACTCGCTTTATCATTGGTTTTAATGATTTTTAAGTTGCTATCATCTCATCAATAAGCATCTAAATCTACCTCTAATTTCAAAATCTTTTTTATGAAGGTTGTTGTATAGACGCTAAAGGGGCAATGGTAGCAACATGTGGCCTTGTTGTGAGCAGTTTCATGTAGGAACTATCGGTAGAAAGAAAATAGTTCCTACATGAAACTGCTCACAACAAGGTCTGTGGATCATCTTGAGTAACCGGGTCAGGATTTCTGGAAAGAGACATTGCTGTTGAGTTTTTCAAATGTATTTTTTTGGCGCTTTGAGCACAACAAGCCGAGTGCCATAGAGTTTCATTATATTCAAAACACGCAGACATCTCCATGGCTGATATCTCCAAAACTCGGCAACTCACACCAAAACAATCTAGATGGATAAATAGCACTACAGGTAAGAGGAAAAATATGTATTTTTGATTTTTGGGTGAACTGTCCCTTTAAGGTCTTACAACTGACTCATGTTGGTGGGAGTTGTGTACTGTGCAGTCAGCCTACTGGTCAGCATTATACTAATTTAGATGCCTTTTTTCCAATATGTATTTTTTTCAAATCAAATCATAATTTCTATTTTTAATATTAGTTGAACTACTCCCCCTGGTGACTGCAGAAGTACCCTCTGGGGTACAAGTACCCCTTGCTGGGAATCACTGGAGACTGGGAAACCTTCACTAAAGTGTTTTAAATTGATTAACAGGGCTCAATGGTCAAAATGTGGCCATAACTGACAACGTATTCTGCTTAGTTTAGACCCAGCACAGCATGTCAACCTTTGAAGTGCAGCTGTGAACCGAGTTTTTTTAAAGACAGAGGAAGGAGGCTCACCTATGGCTGCTTAAACATGCTAAATGAATATAACATTCTTTTTATGTGGACATATGGAGAAATTTTCTGATAATGTATGCATACACACAGAAGAGCAGGTGCGAGTAGACTCCCACACACTTATGTACACACACGCTCGCCAATAAACTAGCATTTCGGTCCAAGAGAAACAGTTGGGTCTCTGTATTTAGGTGTGGGGTTAACATATTGCTCCTTGTGGACCCACACATCAAACATTCCCATAAAGGCAGAATCTGGGGAATGCTCCATGGAACACCAACAGCACGTTTTCAAGTCTGTTTGAGCCTGCCTGCGGTGGGGAGAGGATGACAGGATGCGGGCTTAGCAGGGCTGGCTCGAGGCTGAGGTTTACTGTAAAGTTTATGTGTGTGTGTGAGCATGTGTGTGTGAATATTGCAAGGTGTGGGACACTAATATGTACCTTTGCTGAGTGTAAATGTTTTAGAGGCATCTTGTGAAGCAGACTGAAAGCATCTTTGACATAATTACACAGTCTGTCAAAGCTAAAGAGGAGGTTCCCTATCAAACGAGGACTGGCAGGTCAGTGTGAAGAGTGGAAACCAGACTGCCAAAAATGGGAAGTTGTTGACTAAACATCTGTGACTGTGAGTGTGTGTGTCTGTGTGTGTGCTGGCAGGTTTGCGTGTGCTGGGAAGTGTTTTCTACGGTGAGCAGGCAGTGGTTCATCAGCAGCATTGTTTGTTGATGATTGATGGAATTTGTTGCAAATCTAATTTAGTTTTAACTCTGCTAGTTAGTACATGTTCTGCTAAATAACAGCTGTCACTGGCCTCTGTGCTTTCTGTGTTTTGTCAAATACTTGAATTTATGACCAAATACCTGCAACGCTAATAACATTCCATCAGCCCCAGCTGTACTTTGTGTTTAGTGCTAATTAGCGAATGTTAGCACGCTAACACGCTAAACTAAGATGGCGAACATGTCAAACCTTATACCTGCTTAACTTCACCATGTCAGCATTATTACTATTAGCATGTTAGCATTCTGCCGTTAGCATTTAGCTCAAAGCACTGCTGTGTCTCAGGGCCACTAGCATGGCTGTAGACTCTTGTCTTCATAACATCTTGGGGACCATGTTCAAAATAGTTGTTCTCACTTTAACATGTTATCCCTTGGATTCAATATGATTTATGGAGCCATAAATAAATAGAATAAAAATACTTCTATTGCTACTACTGCAAATGAAAATTTTACCCAAAAAGAGCTTCTTTTAGAAATTAAAACTAATATTATATAATTAGTAGTAACAGCATTAATATCATAATTAATAGTATAAATACTGTAAAATTGTATTAGTTTTCTATTTTATTAGTTTTCTATTAGTATTTCTCTGAAGAAGAAGCTTTTGGTGGAGATTGTTCCACCGTTTGTACCATTTTTCTGTTATTGCTGGCCATCACAAATGTCAAATTAGCCAATCATATCACTTTGGGCTATAATTTTATACATGTCATAACAAAACTCAAGTGTCAGACTCAGCTCACACCTGCTGTGGGGCTGCCTTTGGGGACAGGGAAGCAAATCAATTTCAATCCCAAAAGCTACTCTGCGAGCTTGAGCAACAGTCCATGAGTTTATGCCCTGAGGTGTAGTTTAATGAAATGTCTGTTGAGTGCAGACCCTAAGATGAGCCTGTAGTTCAATGGGCCAGACCAGGTCACTGAAACTGTCAGGGTTAGGAGGTATGGTATGCAACAGCATTGTACTGGTGAAATGGGAAAATCCATCCATCACATGAAAAATACAGGCATTTTTGGCGTGAAATGTTTAAATTAAGTTCCCCTCAAAGACCTGATGTGACATGTTCTGTGAAGGAGTGATGACTTGTGTTTCAACATCCTGTCAACAAAATATCACAGTACATCAGAACCAGCAGTGTTCTGATCAACTACGTCATAAATATTCCTTCATCCAACGCCAAACTGAGGGGCAACTCAATAACTGTTTCCTTTTTGTTAAATCTCTACCACACTGTTGTGATGTTTAAGAAATTTGTGGTTTCTTGCTCTGCTGGTGTGTTCTTCACTGGGGTTTCATAGCGTACAAGGATATGGGAAACAGCATCAATGTTTTATTTGAACCGCAGCATCGAGTGCCAGACCTTGGCACCGGCCGCGACAGATTGTGTGCAAACACATTCATGTGAGAATGATCACTATATGCCCTTGGGCTCTTAGATTTGGCTTGCTTAGTTTTCAGCCATTTCCTTTCTTGCGCATTGTCCTTACCAATGTATTTGTGTTCCAGAGCAGAGTAGTGATCTTTAATCTTTAGTTAACTGATGATAAGATTAGGATAAAAGATATTTATTAGTCCATTATTGTCTTTTAATTATAAATTCACACCTGGGAGCTCTTCCCTAATCCTCCCTGCTCACATACTTATGCATACTGTAGTACACACTGCATACATGCACATATTCTATTACATAACACCTTTGTATAAACATATTTGCCTCATTCATTATATTTTTTTCATTATTGCTCACAATCAATGCATTTGCATTTCAGTCACCTTTATACTGTCCTCTATCAAATAATTAACAATCAAAAAATGACGATGCGTAATGTGACAGGGGTCGCTCATAGTGACAAACTTAAAAATAGTTATCACCAACTGTGCAGTTCCCCACAGCTCCATGGAGCGTTTTAGCCTCTTTAAACAGCAGACAAAGTTAGAGACTAGTTGGTGAACACAGTGGAGCATTTAGCAGCTAAAGAGACAGAGATATATTCCCTCAGGAGTTGGTGGAGACCGAAACAGAGCTAAAAGGAGAGTAAATATTGGACTTAGATTTGCCAGGTGGCCAGAAACACAACTTGCGAATGCTAATGTTCCTTTGTGTCTGCTGGATGTGTAAACAGGCAACAGTTTGCTAACGCATTCGCCATATAAGGTGATGTCTGTATTGTGTTTACAGCTGGTTGTGCTTCCCTTCAAGTGGCCAATTAATGCAGGTTTTAATAAATATACCATAAGGACAAAATTGAAACAGAAACTGAGACAAAAGCTTCAGAAGTAGCTTGTTCCACATTTGTGTTTGATGTAAATGAAAAACGGAAACAACACAGGGTGACAGCATCCTGTTATTGCTTGTGATGAGTCAGAATTTAATTGCTCACAAAATGCTACTGGAAATCAACCCCCGCTCAACCAATCAGCATTTGTTTGCCACTCCACTGAGCTGTAGCGGTAATGTTGGTAGCAGCATTAGCAGTTTAGCAGTCACTAGACTATTTTTATTCACCTAGATGGTTAATAGCAGAGTGGGCTTTGAAGCTTTTTAATCAGGTGAGAGGAGGACGTAGTAATCAATAGAGGAACGTTTGGCATGCAGACAGAGAGGTGAGAATTATCCAGATACTACTGACTGTCACAGATGCAGATGCCTGATGCAGCTCCTCAAGCTTCACACACACACACAAACCTCAAAGAAGCTTGTAGCTAATAATGGTGTAATATACATGCAGAAACTTGAGTAGAAACCAAGCGAAAACTCTCATGCTAATTATATTTATATCTTTTTTATATGTCAAGATAAAAATATATTCATAGTAATTAAGACAAGGGAATGCAAACAGGTGATGTAATGTTTATGTATCTATATACACTTAAAGAGACAGTTCACCCCAAAATGAAAAATAGATATTTTTCCTCTTGCCTGTGGTGCTATTTATCCAAATAGATTGTTTTGGTGTGACGTGCAGAGTTCTGAAAATATCGGCCGTAGAGATGTCTGCAATTTTTTTTTTTATATAATGGGACCATATGGCGACTTGTGGTGCTCAAAGCGTCAAAAAATACATTTGAAAAATTCAATGCAGCAATGTCTCTTTCCAGAAATCATGACCCGGTTACTCAAGATAATCCACAGACCTTGTTGTGAGCAGTTTCATGTGGGAACTATTTTCTTTCCTACATGAAACTGCTCACAACAAGGTCTGTGGATTATCTTGAGTGGATTATATTTCACTCGGCTGATATCTCCAAAACTTGGCAACTCACACCAAAACAATCTAGATGAATAAATAGCACTTTTGGAGTGAACTGTCCCTTTAATGACGAGTTCATTTGCTACCTAGCTGAAATGAATGCAGTCTAATGCGACAGCTTTGCAAATCCTACCGTCATGAAGCTTATAATGTTCTGT
Organism: Siniperca chuatsi; assembly: GCF_020085105.1. NCBI lineage: Eukaryota > Metazoa > Chordata > Actinopteri > Centrarchiformes > Sinipercidae > Siniperca > Siniperca chuatsi. Next base: position 23,815,478 of record NC_058050.1, on the reverse strand, counting down.
TTTTGAAACTGTTTTAGAGGTGGTGATTCAGCTTTAAGGTCATTTTGGAGGCTGTTTGTAGTGCTGTGGAATTGTATTGCATTATACTAAGTGTTTCTAACATTTAATCTACCCTCATTGGCATTTTGGACAAAATGTGTTTTCAAACAACATTTTTCAGTTTTATAAGAGAAATGGCTTCAAGGCTGACGACTAAGTGGTTGGTTTCACATGTGTATTGGGTTAACTTCCCCTCTTCTGATTTAAAAAAGCAACGCAGTCGCTTCCCTTGGCTTTTCAGTAGGTCTTTTCATGGAAGACATTTTGACACATCACCGCAGGAAAAGCACAGGTGTCAATAATTAAAATTAATTATGATCCATTTGCTGCTGCAGTTTCACGGTCCTGTTATTGTGCATGCTGGCTCACTGTCACACTGTCACAGCTTGCTGGGAAACTTGAATAGAACACAGCCATCGTTAATGTTATTAGTAACACTTGTGATTTTCTAACTATGACAAGTCAAAATGTCTGCTGTGAAAAAGGTCTATGGGAAGCATCTGAGACAGTCTGAGACTATTTGTTGACATTTTTTTCCCCATGAAAACAAGACTAAAACCGATACATACATAAACATTGTATGCTCCTGATTTGTGTGTATCTTCTGCCCAAAAATAAATCTTATCCAGAAGATGATTTAAAGCTAGGGGAGGTAATGTATTTCAGAAGCATTTTTTTGTTATATTTGTTGAAATTCCCTTTACATCCTGACAGCAATCAATATATCAAATGCTCTGGAAAAAAAAATCCGGTATTTGTAGCTGTTGCAGGCCTGTAATAAGCTTACCTGCCTGTCTACCTACCTATAGGCGCGCCCTCTGCCGGTGCACTCATTGTGCATGAAAATGTGTTTTGGGGGAGTGGCTTTGGAGGGAGGCCTGAAGGGAGGGGGTGGGATTTTTTTGGTTGGATACTAGTTTCTCCAACATTCCCTATCCTAGCTTTAACTACTTGACCTGCAGTAATAAGGAGCATGCATCTCAGTAGCATCATGTCTCTGCTAGCTGTGTTAGCTAACATTAGCCGTTCTTGAATGGAAAAAGTAACAGAATTATGCAAATGCATCTGCAGTCCCATTGAAAATTTGAGAAGCAGTCAACACAACAGCTGGGACAAACCATGAACAACAGGCAAGCCAGCACACCAACATTTATAAAAAGGTAAGCTAACGTTAACATTATTAAAGCCTATAGAGAGGATGTTAACGTTACCTTCGGCTATCTTTAGTGTTTACCTGTAGGAATGAGTCCATGATCAATGTAGGCTATCAACCATCTAAATCTTATCCTAGAAGTTAGCAAACAGTTTTGCGTTAACGTTAGCTGACATTTTAGCTGCTTGTCTAAAGCTAAATCCAGACAATGAGTAGTATTTTTTAACAAGTGAGTGAATACAGCTTGTAAATGAGTGACATGTATGTATGTAGTGACAGTATCTGTGTGTGTGAGAAAGATAATTATTAGTCTAGTTACTCTAAACAGTGCCTTTTCCAAAACTAATAAACATTTTTCAGCATTTGATTGAGCTTTTAAGTCTTGAGTCAAAAAATATGTGATCCATATGGTGAAAAGCCTGGTCTGCTTTTAATCGAATGTGTGTGAAACAAAAAACATGCTGGGCTTATCTCTGTCATGTCCTCAAGTGACTTTCACTGATCAGCTGTCGGTGAATGGTGCCAACAAAAAGCTCTGTAGATCTCTTTTTTCACCGTGCCCTGCCGTTGTCTGCTTTGTTGTACAGTTCTGTTCATGCATTCTATTGTAAACTCTCCAACTGTTGCTGCTTTTATTGCTGCTCCTCTGAGCTTGACAATCACTTTGGAGACTGGAGACAGAGCGGATAGATGAGCTTTTATTGTCATATTGTGAGCGGTGCGACTACTCTCGACTCTTCACAGCTCTGGCTTCAATGGAGGGACACACACCGGTCAGCATCTAACCAAAACAAGCTGTTTTCCATTGCCTCTGCCCAGGCCAGCACATCATTATTTAGTTTGGATGCAGGCCCTGTCACATGTGTGTCACACTCTCTGGATATTTCATCTCCACTATAGCCAATGGTGCTCTTTCTTCCACTGCTCAGAGAGTTTGTTATTTATAGTGCTCCCATTACACAAAGGGGGCCATTAGGTGTACGAATAATAAAATATTATTGTGTGTTTGTTTCTGTGATGACCACTATCAAACCTGTATTAATTGTGTTTAGGCTTGAGATATTTTTACAGCGAATACCTCATTTCATTTGACGGACAGGGGTGAGTGTGATATTGAGGTCTTATCTGGCCCAGATCAACCAGGTGCCATGCTGACTCAAACAGTAGGTCTGAAAGGCCTGCGTCATCTGACATCAGAATGAAGAGTTTGAAAAGACAGAACTCAATATCATCACACTGTGGGAGCATCACTATTCAATTAACATGAAATATCAATATCAAAGAGCAGACGAGTAAGTAAAAAAACACAGTTTTACCTTGAAGGCATATGGAAAGAACATTGGTTTGCATCAGAGGAATGTTTTTTTTACTATGGAACAGGGTGAAGTGGTTACAACAACAGCTTGGAGTATCCATGTGGGCAAAACCGAAACCATGTGATAGCATATGGATCACAGAGGACAATGCAATGGAACATTTTATGTTTCTTCAGTCAAACAATGTGCTAACGTAATGTTTTCATCAAAGAACATTTCAGAATCATGCTTTAACATTTTATGGCCAATAGTGAAGAAATAACATGTAGAAAAAAATAAATGATAGGATATAGATAAAAAGCAAAAGATAAGGCAATCCTGATTAAAAGTATTATAACAATCTGTTTTCCTCTTCAGCATAAAACAGAAATTAATGAATGAACAAAAGGTTAGACGATCAATTTTGCCAGGCACACATTTTAATGTCAAAATCATCTCATCTTAATCATTATATGAATAATGAATGATCCTCCATTCTGCCTTCAACATGACAGCATCTGATTATCACTAAATCTAGAGTGCTCGACTTTGCATGTCACAAGCAGCTAAATGTCCCTGCTCCTGTGACTCACAGCCTCACAAATTCATGACGTAGACGACATCAGTTAACACCCGAGCACTGCCGGCGACACAAGTCGTCACTCAGGGAGTCAAAGGTCAAGGGAGAGGAATTAATAAGTGCTGTCTTGTATCAAAGACATGCAACCCATGGCTCAACACCGTCGCCCCTTATAACGTCTGTTTATGGGCATGAATCGGCACAGTGGCACACATCATACACTTGAAATGTTTTCTTTCTACCGATAGTTCCTACATCAAACTGCTCACAACAAATCTGTGGATTATCTTGAGTAATCGGGTCTGGAAAGAGACATTGCTGTTGAGTTTTTCAAATGTATTTTTTTGGTGCTTTGAGCACCACAAGCCGCCACATAGTCCCATTATATTAAAAAAAATGCAGACATCTCTACGGCCGATATCTCCAAAACTCAACACCAAAACAATCTAGATGGATAAATAGCACTACTCAAAATATGTATTTTTGATTTTGGGGTGAACTGTCCCTTTAAGCGGACTTTCTCACTCTTTGCTGCTCTATGCATTACGTCACCTGATTTCATAAAGACTCTCTGGCAGCCCTGTGCATCTAATACAGATGCTAAAGGATACCTTCTGTGTGTTTATATGATGCAGAGGGGCGTGACAAAACGTCGGTATTTGACGTTTGAATGAAAACAGGCTGGTAGAGCTGAGGGGAACTGCAGTGTCAGGTGATAATTCTCTGTGGGCTCGTCACTACGAGCGACCACTTTCACATTACACATTCATTTGATCCATTGTTTGTATAAAAATTTGCTTAGTGTAGCTTTAAAAAAAATACAAAAAGATTAAAAAGGTAACAAAAAGATAAATGCTAATACTGGAAAATAAATTATATAAAAATCCACAGAAAATACATTCAGAATGTTTTTCTAATGAACACTTTGATGACTTTGACCTTTGTAACATCTCTCAGTTTTTTGGGACACAGTGTTGAGGACGATGATACAGAGAATGATAACACAGGCTGATGAGAAGGATGTAGTTTTACACAAAAATCAAGTCTGGTACAACACCATAGACAATTATAAGTAATCAGAATCATATCATCTCCTAGGACTGCATTTGTCTTGAAATCCCATTAGAAGTTTGGAATACATTTGCGGCGAAGCAAATTGTCATTGCCTTCCACATACTGTCCGCAGTCTGCAGTGCAACATTTTGGTCAGAATCCATGGAAAAACATCAATTGTAATTAGGGGTTACATCAGCACGGGGTGGATGTCGTTTTCCTTCACATGGGAACCCAATTTATGGTCGAATTCTGAGGTTGAAATCACAGAGAAAGTGAAGGCGCAGCTGTCAGTCTGGTTCAGACGGGACGACATGGATGGAACGAGGAACACACAGGGAGGTACGGCACTTGAGGTTTTGCTATAGCGTTGCCTTGGGCTGCTGTCTGCATACTTGATCGTACCCGGAGGGCCGAGCAGTTCAAGGTCCATGTTGAACACTGTGTGTGGGAAAAGCTACTGCTGGCAGGTCAGTTTTAGGCAGGTTATTACGATGAAACGAGGGTTTTCTCCTTGTTTGGACCTGCATGCGTCGTAACACAAGTATAATATACAGAGGATGTAGCACATAGTACACATAGCAAAACAGGAAAGAGAGCTATATACAGTTTCATATGATATAATCTTGGGGATCTTGGGAATTGAGTTAAATGATAGGGTGCACTTCTGTATAGAGGAGGGAAGATGACACCAAAACCTCTCATGATATAGTGCGTGCAGTTTCCACGCATCCAAACATGAAAAACTGATGAGCCAAAGACGACACACAGATGTATCTTTACTACATCTTTGGAGGAAAATAATATGCTGAACACTGGGGGCGTGGTAAGATGTGTGTAGGTCAGTGTCCACACCTGTGACACTGTCATTATGACTGACCTGAGTAAATATTTTACATGGCAAAAATGGGAATTAAGGATGAAAGGAGGATAAAAAGCCAACAGATGTGTAATTACCTCAGTGCCATGCCCTTTGAAGCCATATCGCCGGTACTGCTGAGGTCAAATAAGGACATGTACTGTAGTGTACAAGTACTAGCACAGCATGGTGCAATTCAAGGTCTCATAACGGGAAACACAATAATTTAACAAGGATGAGAAATCCACAGAGTCCACAGGCAAAAACAGTGTGGTAGTAATGGCTGGTGTTCATCTCCCAACATCTGTGAATTAACAACCAGGGGCTACAGCGCAACATCCAGTAAAATAACAGCAAAATGAAATACCGTCTTCATATATTTCTTCAGTTGATCTCTAGGCAAAATGCTTCTTGTGGGAGGTGAAAGTAGGAGGCAATGCCGTGTCTCACAGGCTGTCTGGTGAGTAATATGAATGAGTGATACAGTGAGTCAGGATACCTGCTGCAACCTTATTCGCCTCCTGTGTTAATTCCCTTACATTGGATCAGGGATTTGGCATCTGTGGTTTCAAATTTTCCTCTGTTGCTGTCTTTAATTTGCGACCTCACAGGTTAATCATCTTGCCAAGATTTGATGTTGAATTGTAGGTTTTTCTGAGTGAGATACTGTACGCGCCTCTGCTGCTCCAGCTGGAAGGAGCAGAGCACAGATCCAAATCTTAGCTACAAATTCTCACAAACCTACAGTGCTGGATTATTTCCTGGATCGTACCTGTACTCGGCCCGGCTGCTTGGCAGAATGTGATGAGAATCAATTAAGGGAAACTTGGGAGAGTTTTCACCGAGGGAGGCACACACAAATCTATGGGAATGTCAAGGGGAAAAAAAACTATAAAACTAAATCATACTGTACGTTAAAAAATATTTTTACATTACCCTCTCAGTTGGTGGCAAAGACTGAGTTCTGAGAATATTTGAAAGCTGTATTTTTCTTTCCCTGCTTTAATGAATAAAATATTTTAGGATATCAAGTTCTGTGAAAATATTGCTGGGAAAGTATTGATGTCACCACAAATGAAACTATGAACAACACCACACCTTCAGTTTGAGTGTGTGTGGTACCTGCTTATGTACAGTATGTGAATATGTGCGAGAGAGTTAATGTCAAAAGTGTGTCCTGATGTAAACATTAGCGGGTATCACACTATAAAAAAAAAAAACTCACATTCAAATGTTAAAATGAAAAAGAAACCTACAGAGCATTCGGTGTAATCTCCTAGGATTAAAATAACTTTCATTTTCATGTAAATCCTGTGAACGATAAGAGGAAGTCTGAAGATAAGCAAAGGACAGAGGAGAGAGTGGATAGACAAAGCACTGGGTTAAAAAGTGGCTCAGCTGTATTTAGCCATGTGTCAAACAGGGTATGTGGAGATGAGAAACAGCCTTCAGTGCAAGTAACCCTGGTGAATGGGAGGATAAACCCAAACACAACAATTCAGACAGAGGGGACAGACAGGGGTTGCAAAAATGTAAGAAATCAATGGGATTCATGACACAGTAAAAGTGTTAGCATATTTAGAAGGGACCTTAATTACTGTCAGGAAACCTAATGGCACCACTTTAGACAAACCATATTAGGCAAACTTAAAGAACTTGACTTAAAGACCAAAATGATGATGAATAAAGGGGAAAAAGAGGAACTTAGATGATGTAAGAAAATTAGGTAATAGTGCCAGTGAAAACATTTTTTTCTTCACTAGTAGTGGCTTTACAGCCTGACAAAAGATGACATATAGAAGGAGATCATGCAGATATCATGTCAACAGAGCCCAGATACAGTATAAGGATCCAGAAGTAACAACACCAATCATAATTTCATTGACTGGGATATTGTTTTCCTTTATCAGTTTCTTGATAAATTTCTAGAGCGATGGAATTTTCCAAGTTGACATTCAACTAATTCCAAGCCAACGGTTCCCCAACTGAGGGGCGGAGGGGCACGAAGCTATAGCAGGGATAGCACAGGTGTTACTGACACCATGAAGGGTGTCTCTGTGATGATTCAAGTAGATGACAGTGTGACAGTGGTAGACCTGCAGACACTGTTCAGGGCTGAAAAACATTTGCAAACTCATCTGCACATTTCTGTTGGTAGGAAAAAAAAACGACTTAATATATAATTTTATTTACAATGAATATTCTCCTAAATCGAAGCTTGAATTGACCATCAATCAAAGATACGGTAGTAAAGAACAGCACCTGGTAAAGATGCAAACACAAGATTAGATAGAGTTTAAGTGATTTTAGTGTATTAATACCACAATTTACACACTGTAGCATTTCTAGACTACCATTAATTTGGGAAGCCCAATAACCAGTTTCATAGTTATGTGTTATTTGTTATATCTATATAAATTTATTAACTGGGTAAACAGCATTCAGATAGTATCACTTTTTTTAAAACGTATTTTATTTTGGTTAAAGAACTTCTTGTGTCCCTCCCACCTCTGAAACCAAACCTACACCCTTGGTGCAGTGTGCACAATACCAGGACCCTGAAACTGAAGCAGCTAAATGGAATTCAGCCATCATTCATTTCATTATTTACAGGTACTTTTCCTACTGTGACATCTTCTGTGAATAATCCCTGAACACCTGTCTCACCACAGACATTTTGACTTATCAAACACAGGTGTAATTAATGAAGCTCCGTCAAAGTTCAATCTGGATGACTACGGTCATGGTTACTCTATTTATTTAGATTTTTTTTTTCTTTTCCTGCTTCCAACTCAATCAGCCCACTGAGGGTGTTCACACTTTTCAGTTCAACCAATCGGACTTTGCCACGGCCTCTATGAGGCAATCATCTCGCTGCTGCCAAACTTTTAACATGGTTCCTTTCTCTGCTCTTGTCAGCTGTCATTTCAGTGTCCGATCAATGCGACCCACCTTCGGTTTCATCAGAACCAGCTGTCCGATGGGCCCTTCCAGTGAGCCATCCAGATCTTCAGCTAGACTGTTCTTCACTCCTTCACCACCACCAGTGTCTAGACTCCATCAGAGGGACATTCCTGTGCAACTCACCCCTGTAAAATGATGTCAATTCAACTTTTCCTGCAGTGCACGCTATATCAAATAAATTCATGTAATTACTCTCCTTCTGTCAATTCGTCTCTCTTGAGTGAAATGACGTTATTAATTGCTGAATTGCATCATAGTAATTTACCGGAACAGAGCTATTATTAAAGTTATTAGTTCCACCTGTGCTTTTCCTGATTTGACTGTCAATAAATCTGATTCCTTTTCAGATAATGAAACCTGAGGACTCTAGCTGGCGTGGCTGTCAGGATTCAGGTAAGCAAGATTCAGAGAGCAAAATGACATGTAAAAAAAAAAAAAAACACTGTACAAGATGGACAAACTTTTGACACAGAAGAGGAAGTTTGGGAACCACTCTTGTAAACAAACTGCCTGCTGATACAAAGCAACAGTTCCTGTGCACCAGATGATTATTACACCAATGCCGAGTGTTTAGAAGAGCAAGTTAACTGGCCGTGTTATATTGATTGGTAATACATAAATAATGCACTAGATAATGAAATACACATTAGAGTCTGCACAGCGGGGACTCAGTTCAGCATTTCAAACCTACATGCATCTTTGTCAGGTCAAAGGCAGCAAAATGGATATTTATTTGATTTATTTGATTAAATGTCACATATCATTATTAGGAAGACACGCATGTATGAAAAGTCCGAGCTAAACTCCTCCCTGATGCACAATTAAAATAATGTGATTCCTATGATCTCATCAGCCAACATTTGTCAACACAACCAGCTCTCCCCAAATGCTGGAAACCTGAGAAGAGGAAATATGCGATGTCATGACAAAATGAAGCGACCTAAATGTTTGAGATTTAATGATTACAGATGAGCCTTATTTGACTGTGTGTGCCCATTCCCCCGTCAGATCAGGATTCCCTTTCAGCAGGGATTTGTTGCAGATGTGATCATGAGGCTCTCTGGCTTCAGCTGTGGAGGAAACAGTAACAGCAGCGTTCATAAGTCTTCATAACATTATAACCGCATTGCAATGTATACTAAGAATCTAGCTGAAACTAATTTGCAGAGCTCCCGTCCCTGTTAGGCTTTTAAATTCGCATTCCCAAAATCTCATCCGCTTCTGTTTTCATTCTTTCAGCACCTAGAGCTTTGAACTGGCGAGCTTTGCTTTGCCTGGCTCAGCCAATATCTCATCTTCCTTGTAGGATCCAAAAAAAGCTGTTCTCATTCAAGTGGTATTAATACCAATCAGTCCCACTGGCATGCATCTCCAGAGACACTGAACTTAGCCTTCTGAGGCGTCTTTGGTAGGGGGACACACCCTGAGGCTTCACTGAATTCCATGAATAATTCCCCATAGTGAGGAGCAGGTCATACGGACATGCTTGTCGGTACAGTATGTGTAAAATTTGGTAATTAGCTTTGAGGTATTGTTTTTCACTTTTAAACAAGTGACATTTTCTGACCCATTGGTGGAAAAATGGGGAAAAAACTGAGAGACAATATTGCTAACTCTGACATCGCTGGTGCCACAAAAATGCAAAAAACAAAAGTAAAGTCTGACTTTAAGGCTGGTACTATGTTGCTGTTGTTACCTGCTGTAATTGAAATCAGATGTTCTTCCTAAGCTGCACTTCAGGCTCATCTGTACTGAGGCTTTGCTTTGAACTTAGTGCAAACATTAGTATAGTAATATAGTATGTGTGTTTGCTCATACATGCTTGCAAAGTCAGGTAATCACCAAAGTCATTATAGGTGTGTTACGAATTTCATGGAAATCTAACCATTTTGTGGAGTTTTTTCACTCTAGACCAAGTGTTAGGCCCATGGACAGCCAGCCACACGTAACAGAAGAATCGATAAACTGACTGAACGTCAGACAAACAGACCAACATTTCCATCCTTTGGGCCTTGCCACTACGTTAACATTAAATCTGGTTGTCAGACTTTCTCCAAGTCAAATCTTTTTTTTTTCATTTCCACTTCTAATTTGCACCACACAGTTTCTTATAATTCATCTTAATAATGTAATAATGGGTCTTATAAACTTGCAGATTACAACTGAAGATAACCTACTGGGGGGTTAGGGTTTAGAGTTAGAATAACTTTGGGATGAAGGAATGATCAGTAGAAGGTTCTCACAAGTGTAGTAATACAAACACATGCATGTGTGTGTGTGTGTGTGTGTTTATAACACAAGGTTCATTGCTATTTCCCCAAATATTTGCCTTGGGTGTAGGGCTGGTCAGTGGCTGGGTGCTGGGGTCGTGGAGAGAGAGAGTGTGTCTGTAGCGAGTCAGTGCCTTTGAAAGGAGATCAGAGAAAGTTCTGGCCTAATTACCCGCATGTTTACACCTACACATCTGGGCCGCGCCACCGTCTGCTGAGTGACGGGGAACGTGGAAGAATATATGGGAGCAGGTCAACACGGACAAATTCATTCAGTCAGGGTTGAAAACACATGTAGACAAAGAGGTTTAGTGGCAGCCGATGACCATGGTAACAGTGAAGCTATTTAAAGATACATTCCTTGGAAGTGTAGTGTTTCAGTTTAAATAATATTACAGTTATTTATCAAGGAAATGCCACAGCTTTTGTTTTAAAAACCTTCCATTCTTGGAATAGAAGATAAATGGTCCAAACAATGACTGACTCCATCCCTGTGCAGATGAAAAGTTCAGGAAAGATGACTCTCCAAGTGAGAATATTAACCCCTTCTTTGATTCTGTCATACAGGATTGTATTCCCTTGATATTTTAAGATTTTTAAAGGTGCTGGTTCGGTGATGCACACACACCCTTTTATTGGCTGGTTGGGACTGGACATCATCTAGTGCCTTCTTTTATTTTTGAGCATTTCTTTTGACATCAGTCTACAGACACACACCCTACACATATTTCAACTAAAACGGTGTGTTACAATATATGTAGGTCTGCTTGCAACCAGCAGTAGTCTACTACCAGCAAGGGTAAGCGTGGCACCAACTAGAAGTCTTCTAAGGTCCACTGGGTTCCTAGTACCCAAGACCTGACCTGGGACTTGATTGGGCTGGGTACAAATGCTATTCATCAGATCAGTCTGTGTGTCAATACTTGGCCGCTAATTAACCGATGGAGCATCCTTCTGCTGCCAATGTTTGTGTTCCTTCTCTATTTGGCTCTGCTGGGCTTGACTGCATTTTGGATCAGGGCCAACTGTCCTCAGGTCTACTCGGATCAGGTCTGACTGACGCCGGGTCCCTTTTAGATTGGGTTTCTTGTTAACAGCAGCTCTATGGATGGCAATGTCGGTTGGCCAGTCCACCACTTTGGTCCAGACTGAAATATCTCAACAACAATTGGTTGGATTGCCATGAGATTTGGTTCAGACATTCATGTCCCCCTCTGGATGAATTGTAATAACTTTGGTGATCGCTTAACTTTTCATCTAGCGCCATCATCAGGTCCAATTGTTTGGTTTATGACCAAATACCTGCAAAACTAATGGCATTTCCATCAGCCTCAGCTGTGCTTTGGGTTTAGTTCTGATTAGCAAATGTTAGCATGCTAACACACTAAACTAAGACGATGAACATAGTAAACATTATACCTGCTTAGCATCAGAATGTTGGCCTTGTCATTGTGATCATGTTAGCATGCTGACGTTAGCGTTAAACTCAAAGATCTGCTGTGCCTACAGCCTCACAGAGCCACTAGCATGGCTGTAGACTCTTAGTCTTATTTTTAAAAATGTATTCACATCAGGTTCAGGTAGCCTTTCCAAAGGTCCATTTCAGTTAAGAGCTCTACTAGCTATGTTTACCTTTCCAAGTACTTATAAAGTATGAATAAAGCAATCATTGCTCACCTTACTAAACCCATAACTTTAAGGTAAGCAATCCAGGCAAATCTGAAGGACCCTGATAAAATTCCTTTATTAAAGCATAAGGGACCAACCCATGTTGACTCCCTGACAAATATTCTCTCACATTGATTGAGCTTAGAAATCATTGCTTTATTACTATGTCACTTGCCACATCCCAAAAGCACATTATTATTTTTTATATCTTTTTAGAACCAGTATATCACTTTTTTTCTTAATGGAGTAACTTTCCAACAAACAAAAATGAGTTATGAATTTGGTGTAATAAGCCAAAGCTGGTGGAAAATGTGAAACTGCTCAATGAAAAATTGTGCTGTCATGCAGCCACCTAAATACACATTGCATTGTTATTTTGACACCCTTTTATTTCTGAGTAAAATCTAAGCTCTTACTTGGGGTATCATTTACTGCACAACTGCCATACGGTTTTCACTAAAATTTAAATTTATGTGAATTAATTGCCCAAATTATAGTGCAGTAGAAGTAGAGTCCCCTACTGCTTACTCATTTGTGAACCGCAGACAAGTGAATGTTTAGAGGCTTTAATTCAAGTTTCACTTTTAAAGCAGGGAGCCAAGGGAAATGTCTGCCGGCCACACCCACACTTCCTGCACAAGCCTGCCTCCGTGGAGGACAAAAACCCAAAACAGCTATCAGTATTAAGACACAGCTTCCTCTTATCAACACTGCCATAGGGAGATTAAAATAGGTTGTTCCCAAAATGTCTATTGTTACACCTTAAAACACCTGTGTCACCCATGATAAGGGGGAACAAAAACTTGTCTTAATTACAAGCAGCCACAATATTCATCATTTAAGCTATGTGCCAAAAACATTTGTTTAAACTAAATCCTTACCAGACATGGCACCACAGCTATTCATACTGTGTGTAAAACCCAGCAGCACAACAATCAACTCCCTGTCACTGAAGAAAATAAACTAGTTTTTATCCTCTGCAATGAGTGGGTTGTTTTACAGTATCTCAATTTGAACTGGACATTCATACTGAAAAGATCTGCACTGAGTCAGTGCTGTGAAGACCTTGCCTGCTGCAAGCGGCCATTGTTTCCTCCATTGTTCTCCCTGGTGACTTAAATAAAGAGAGTCTCCAAAGCCACACAGCTCTAAATATGTATTTCTGCTGTGCTAATTAGAGACTGTCTGTCAAGCGGGCACTGAGCCCAGGACGAGGAATGGCTAAATATACCAAAACAAAAACAAAGCTTCCAAACGGAAAATTATAAACATTTAGACAGAAAGTCCTGGAAAAAAAATGCAAATATAACTGGAAAGGTGACTTTTTGTGTGTTTTTTTTCTATTGCAGGAGGAGTGCAGCAGTGACAGGAGCCGGTGGTTTGGTCAGAAGCTTTGCGACTGTGGAGCTATTTATGATTTTAAAAGGCAGGAAAGGTGACACTGTCAATGAAGCAGAGGAAGCAGTTTTGAGAAATTAGACACAAGAAAAAGTCATTCCTCTGGTTTCACAATGGCTTAATTCAGTTTTAGATTTTAGCCACACTGCAACAATGTGACCTGGTTCCAGTTCACATGTTAACCTTTCATGTCACTTGCTTAAAGTGATGAAGTACATTTACAGTGGAAACAAGTGCAAGAAATATTCCAGTGTACAGTGTGTTTATCACAGCTTTTTTTCCTCTTTTTTCTTTGCTGCTGCTGGAAACGGATTAATGAGAGTGGTGAGAGTGAACCAAAACAGTTAAGTTGCGGGTTCTAAAACCAAAACAAATGAGCTGAAAGACACTTAAATGCTCTGTAGAGCTGAGGGGACCTGCAGAGTTGGATGACAATTATCTGTGGGTTAATTGCTATGAGCAACACCTTTGACATTATACATTGTCACTTGATGCATTGTTAATAATATATAATATAATAATATATAATAATATATATATATATAAATATACTAATTTAAAATGTGCTACTAAATGAAATTAGTTTAAGCTTCATATTTTTTTGCAGTGCACTAATATTACTCTACATTTTCCCTGACAAAAAGAAAATAATTCTAATGCCATCATGTATTATGAGATATTACATAAGTCAATTATGAAGTAAAGTGTGTCAGTGAAATTCCTTTATGCTGGATGTATCCCTGCAAACCAATGCCAGATTCAAATTCATATGACATGCCTCTGAGGAAAATTGGCGCTCCATGACAGAAAAATTCTTAGCAGGAACATACCAAAGTATGTCTGGGGTCTAAAATTTTGCTCAGCTAAACTGATTTTCCGAACTAACAAATTATTCGAGTGAAACTGTAAACCTTGGGAAAGCTTCAACTTTCTAAAATAAACTAAGGATGTCTTCTCACCCAAACAACAGCTATATATGGATTTCCCTGCTACACCCAAAATCCAGCAATAATCCTGGCATCTCAGACAGTAAAGTCTCCTAGAAAATTTTGTTCACATTTCTGTCTGTGAGTAGTAGCAGAAAGGTAATAATCTCATTTAGTCCTCCAGTGCGATGTCAGCGGTATCACAGGTCAGTCGATTGCCACCATTCCCCCTCACTCCTGCCTCGCTCCCAGCTCAGATAGAAGTGCTCCAACTCAGCCTCCAGGAAGGTGAAATGTTTTACTGTTCACACATTTCCCCCTCACTGACCTCAAACAACTCCTCTCTTCCCTCCCTGCAAAATAGCGTTCCTTGAGATCCTTCAGCACCGCAGCTCAACGGCACGTCTGACACATCTGGGAACCAAGAGTGGATTAAGTGCTCTGTGTCTACAAGTGTTTCTGAAAAATGAGAGTGCGTCAAGGGCTGAAGAATGGAAGCCGTGCCACAAGCCCCGACTGGCATGTTCAAACTCTGGAAATATGTGACCAGCACAAATTTAAAAGCATAACAGCATATTTATGAGCTTGACTCGAAGGCAAACCAAGAGTCATGTGTTGATATCAAGCTGTGTTAATGGTTTGGTAAAGCTGCCATTTCAAGCTACTGATTGAATAAAATTATAACAAACTGTTGTTATAATAAATGAGTGATGAGTGCTGGACATTGTTAAATTTCTCATAAAAAATCAACATGTGAGAGCAATGTTGTCTGGAGCTACTACAGCTGCACATGAATTACGGAAGATAATATGAAATCAGACTGATGGTTTGAATCCTGATGTAAATTGAACGTTCCCACTCCTCTTTTTCCCCTTTTGTAGATATTGTCCGAACTGATTAACTACACACCCTGAAATGAGTCAGTTTCCCCGAGGAAGCTCTTTATCTTCTGGAATGCTCCAGGAGAAAAAAAAGAAAGAAAAAAAGATGCAGCTTTGTTCATCTGCAAATATAAATCTTGGACATGCAACTGAAATCAAAACAGCATTTTGTCAAGAGTGATACGAATGGGTTTATACTTGTCCTTCTCAGTGTGAGCATTACCACAGATGGACATCAAAGTGTTGGATGGAGATGAAGCGTAGGGGATCCAGCTGATTGAGCGCAGCCACACTCTTTTACCTATCTTGAACTTCCCTCCGACCAGCTGCTGAGCAGAGTCGGCACTAGCTGACCACACACAGCAGATAGTATACTGAATGGGACTGTGTACACACATAAAAGACAATATACTTAAAACATGGCAATGCTTCATTCACAGACACTACATTAATTCTATTGACACATAACCCCCAAATGAAACCCCAGACCTAGGGATAAACTAGCTTTCATAGTTAAAGGCTAAAAGGAATCTCACATAGAATGGGATACCCCTGCTTTGTCATGTCACTGAGTTCAGTTCATTAATCACCCAAAGCTGAAATGGTGTAAACGTCTGCACTGTTTTGTTCTGGTGGAACCAGCGTGTGTCTAATATAAACAGTAGAAGTAGCCAGAAGGAAGGAAAAGAAAGTGCAGGAAAAACTGCTTGTGACAGGATCAGTATAATTTGAAGCCACTATGTATAAAATTTGAAAAACTCTTAAACTCTGCCTCTGAAACTAACACATAGACTGTACCAAATTTTTCTATGAACCAAAAGCCATGAAAATATTTTGAAAGATGCTATAATCTTATAAAATATCTACACATAGCGATGTAAATAGCATGATTCAAGTTCCAAAGGCAACACGGTAGAAATACTTTGTCCTGGAAGCCTGTGAATCCAGTTTCGAATCTGCTTATCGGCTAATCATAATCCTTTCCAATCCCTTATCAGATCTATTTAGGTTTAGTTCTTAAGATTTTCAAGTAACTAAATTCATAAATAACCAAAACTGAAAGATTCAATTTGGATCTGTAATCACCTTTTGTTGAGAGGCAGCAGAAACACTGTAGTTTTTAGTGATAATGTTCACAACCCGTAGCTACAGCCTGAATTGAAATGACAGGAGTGACCTACTAGCTCCAAATACTGGAGGTCCTGATTCAAAGCTGTCATGTTGACATGCTTAAAAGATTGATATGATCTGTAAGTGGCGGTGAGCTCCATGTACAAATGAGAAGCCTGCTAACATTAGCTGAATGTTCTGTAGGTTATTGCTTCTTGATGATAAAAGGAGAAATTAAAGGATTGAGATAAGACATTTGTTAGCATTGGAGCTTAGCAAATCTGGGTATTTTGCCAAACAAGAACCGGATCGCAAAGTGGAGTTGGCTATTGAAACCCAATCCTACTTGTTTCCAATTTGGCATGGCAGCTCTGTTTGTACACCAAAGATTTGTGATTAAAGTTTGTAATGCGATATTTTGCTGGACTGGCCATCAGCAGCCGGGGCACTTTCCCGGAGGGCCGACGTGCCTTTTGGGCCAACGCAACTGTCTATTTTTTATTTTTTTTGTCTGACTGGCCCATAAACAGGTAGATCGGCCCATTGTTTTTTTTTCTTGACACTGGACTGGCACAATCGCATTTTTAAACCCCTCTCCTGGTCTTTGGGCTCAGTGCCTTCATTAACAGCACATCTGCAAAAACAGAATACCAAAATGAAACAACAACAAGAGCGAGAGAGATGCGTCTTTGATTACGCACCAGTGTGGCTGACTAGCCCAGGCGAGTGGGCTGCCGGGTGCCAGCCCACTGTGGTTGGGTATTATATCTGTCAGCCTCTCTCTGCCAGCCAATTACTTTTGGTCCAGTTGATTCTAACATTACCTGGACCCCGCCCCTTTCCATCTCTGTTATGGGGGGACATCACATGGATAAATAGTGGAGTGGAACAAGATGGACAAAGAAAAAGAGAAAAAATAAAAAGGTATGAGTCAAAAAGTCCAGGGCCATTTTTTACTCCCAGTCCAACCCTGTATCCGACATCACTCCAACTTCTGCAGTCAGTCAAAAGCTGTGCTATGCCAAGTGGAACTGTGTAAAGACTCATTGACCTAAACCCAACTATATACTCAAATCGGTTTGAACAAAGTTTTAATCCTGATTTAGTCATCTACCTTCTTGTTTAATGTTTCTCATCGTTCTAATGTCGTGACGACTTTTTCTCCAAACAAACACAAGTATACTGACTTAGGCTTTGAGTGCATTTAAAAGATGGATAAAATAAAAATACAGGGGAAAGAAAGTGATATTAAAGTTGAAACTAACTTTAAGAAGCATTGCTTGGAAAGGTGGCTTTCAAGAAGCAAGCAGTCAGAGGCTCTGCATGGTTTCCTTTGTAGGTACAGCACACAAGACTGATTCTTCTGGCAAATCATCTATCAGGGATTTTAAGTATCTGTCCCAAAGAACCCAGTTCAAAAATAGAACCAAATCTGTTTCTACTGCAACCAATGATGACATAATCTCACCAATAACTATGATGTTTTCTTCACCAAAAGCCTTTTGGGTCTACAAAAGTCAACTGCGAGCTGGAGCTTTACAAACATCGTGTTCCCTCCACAGTCAGACTTGGACAGATGGTACGCATTTGGGTCGTATCAACTTTCACAGACAATAACGTGTTGCTCTCACCAAGCTGAAGAATAGAAATGCTGCCTTTGTTTTATGGGGAACAAAGTATCATCCCTGACTTAGAAACATACTCCCTGTTTGCCATTGGGGGTATAACCGTGTGAGCCTGACATGCAACGCTCCTTCAATTAGGCCTGGAAATGATTTGGTTGCCACACAAACCAGCACCACTTACGTCAGACGAGAATTAACTACCCTCTGTGTCTAACAGGATATCATTGGTACACAAACACCCTGTCAAGCCGACAACCAGGCAAAATGAACTCTGTTGGACCAAGAGTGGTTTTTTGTCTCTCCCCCCACCCTCTCACCTTAGCAACCATTTGTCGGCCCCAACAGTCAGAATTGAAACCAACCCTCGCCTGATTTTTCTTTTTTTAAGAAACGGATGCTGATGAGGGAAGAGAAATTCATAATATCCAGCTCATTTGTGTGTGAGGGAAAGGTCTGATAGTCAGACAGGCAGATGTACATGTGTTTTGTGTTTTAGCGCTGTTGTGAGTGCTCTGTTTGGGCTTAAAGAGGCAGTGGAACACAGCTCGGAAACCCAAACAGTATAGGCTGTGCAGTCATTCAATCTTATGGCATCAGTGAACTAATGTACAGTGCATACTTTAAGTGTGTGTATGTGTGTGTGTGACCTCGTGAAAGCACAGTGCTTGCAGGTAAATGTTTGATGGGGTAATGAAGCTTTGGATAAACGGAACAAAAACAGCCGGTGTTCTCCATCCGTCCCTTGTGATTCTAGTAGGCAAACACCAGAGTCTGTGTTTTTAAAGGGAAATACAGAGCAGTAGCTTATAGACATTAAATTGAAGGTATGCCAGAATATTCAACATGATATAAGCTTTATAGATTGGAAGAGGTTTCAATCAAGGAACTTTTTTCTAAGTCCAACAAAGGCTTAGCATCATATCTCCCCATCACAAGGAAGTAATAAAATATACATCCGGTTTAACAATAGTATGTCCTAACTCTGTGTTCCATGAACCTCTGAAATCGGTGATCCTGTTCAGATCTGAACTGGAATGGGAGAGAAGGGAACCCAGACATGGTGGCCACACATCTCTCTGGGAGGACAGACAGCACAGTCACACTCTGCCTTTTCCATCAGTATGACAAACTTCAGTTCTATATTACAAAAAAAAATTAAAAATCAGCTTCCGTTTAGCCTGAGAACAGAGAAATGGTAGATTTAGGGAGACAAAAAAGTTTATGTGTAGTCACTGAAGGGCTGAACCAGCTATTCCTAAATCCAATCGTTTGTGTATAAAGTCCTAAATTTTATACTCGCTAGTTTCAAACTAGTGATTTACTAAATCGAGTTAATTAAAAAACTTAGCTAGTAAAGTCTTCAGTAATGTAAATGGTTGCTAGGAAACGTATGTAGGTCTGTCCAATCAAATGCAATCAACTTTGTAAACAGGAAAACACTGTGGCACAAACTGTAGCATAACTTCCAGTTCAAATTTTATGGCGGAAAACAACACATTAAACTTAACTGCTAATCCTTTAAGTAAACGTAAGTATGATAAATGGAGAAATATTTGTGTTTCATAGTTAGTATTAATGCAGTTTCGAATGAGATGGAAATATCTTATTATGCTAACCTAGCTAACGTTATTAGGTCATTCAGCAAAATCTTATTGGCATAACGTTTTGTAACTTGAGGTATTTTATTTTGTGAAATATCATTTAAAATCTCCCCAGTTTACATCAATATTAAACAGCATTTTATCAAGGTCAGCTGTGTCGACCATGTACCATACTATCTCTTTTTCGCTTCACGTTAAAACGGGTCATGCATTAATTAACAAGCTAACGTAACTTTTGTCAGTTGGTTCAGTTAGCTTTGCAACAGTTAAACCTGGCAGTTAAGTGTAAATATTTAGTAACAACTAGTCTCTACGTAAGAACTAGTTTGTGAGTTTTAATTTAGTGATGCATAAATCTCCAAAAATACGAATAATACGAATAAATTGGTTTGAACCTGCGAAGAGCTGGTGCAGCTGGCTACTGAGGAATACTTTGGAGGATTTCTCTGCAAGGCTAACGCAAGGTGGCTTTGATTTGACATGACTGACAAAGTCATTACTGCAGGTATGCTGAACACAAATTTAGTAATGTATATATGAACCATCAAAAGCTGTGGGTGTAATACAGTGTGCTGCTCATTTGCAGGTTTTCAATAAACCTAGTAGTGTTTTTCTTATCAGTGAAAATGAAGATGTTTTTCAGGAATGAGTTCCTAATTCAATTATTGCAACAATGTAAGAAAAGGGCAAACAACCCTCAGAGATGCTGAACTGAAATGAACTGATTCGATATCAAACAAGCATTTTTCTGTCCACCACACATTTATTTTACCATCATTATAATTTTCCACTTTAGCCACTGGACAACCTATCCCAGGCTGAACCTATTATAATTAACTATCAAAATAAAGTATCCAATGGATGTTAAATAAATTAAATCATAGCAATCCCATGAATGTGTAATGATGCTGTAAAACATGCCCCGCAAACCATTAAAATGCACAAAAGGCCACATTACAGGCCAAGCGGTTCTATAATCTTAAGTAATCTCTGGTTGTACAGTTCGACATGCACCAGAGCATCTTCACCCCCCGTAGCTTCATGTCGTGACCTACCACCCCTGGTTTTTGCGTTTCATGTAAATATAGTGTGTAATGACACACTGTCAGAGCACAGATGCTATTATGGCCTTCCAACCAAGCAGAGGTCATCTTTGCCACCCCGCCCAAAAGACGGGCCGCCTCACCACCGTGGTTAAAAGCCCTGCTTTCACCCAGACCAAAATGACAGACGTGATTTTATCTTTACATTTTGACCAGGGTTTGTGGTGGAGAGTGCTGAGAATCCTATCTGAAACTTTATAAGGATTTAGCAGATATTCGCTTATTAGTGGAATTGTTTAAATTTTTTTTACATTGGGTAAACCATCTGAATCTTTGCTCTCTTTTGCCTGTAACTGCTGATTCTGGGTGCTGCAAACTGCCAAAAGGTTATGATAGGTGTCACACTGGCAAGGTGAGAGGGAGTCCAACATAGTCCAGTGATTATAAGAAACTGGGAGTGAGGATTTGGCGCAAAGGCAAGTATACATTCCAGCTTTGAGCCAGTCCAAGACGACATTTACAAATGTCTCCCTTTGAAAGTTCATATGGTGATGGGCCATGTATGTACTGCATAAAAAGTCTGGCCATTGTTACCGTGAAATACAACAGTTCAATTCTAACGCAACCATTCCAAATATATTTATTTTTACAAGCCACAATTCAAAATACATGCTGCCAACTGGTTTTACTTAGCTGCAGAATGTATTACTTGGATACCCAAAAAACATCAGTGATGCAGTTTTCTTCTACTGCACACAAAGCCATTCCCACCACTTTCACAAATTGTTTACAAAATGACATATTGAAAGCAGTTGCTCCAAAAAATGGGTAAGTTGAGTGCAGTGCAGCACACATCTTGATCTCTATACTCTAAAAATATTTCCAACTACCACACAAGTAATAGCCAAAAGTACAAACTGAGTAATATTCCTGATTTTATCAGAAGATTTTCCAGATGGCTGTGTTACATGGGACCAAAACATAGGACTCAATCTGGTGTCCAGATTTGACTTGAAGTCATCCTGTCAAGACGTTTGCACTATACTCACCTACTTTTCAAAAGCCCAGTCTGTGCCATGGGGAAAACGCTGCTCTGTTCATTTATTAGTCACACTTTGAAGTCGTTCTCACCTTTCTACTAAACTCCACTGATGGGTTGTGTTCAGCACTTGAGACGCAAATTAAAAGCGAAGACCTTGAGGCACGGGCCATCTGGTCTAGCTGGTCTGTCTTATGCCTCCACTGTAAATGTTTCATTAGCAAGCTGATTATTCTTTCCCCACAGGCTAAAACTGCATGAGGAGTGAATGACCATGAGGCAGCAATACGTTACACAGTGAGGACAAGCAATGAGAGAGCTGTCAAAACTACATCAACAACTACTAGCATGAGTGGGCCGAGGTGCTTTGTCTTAACATGCTTTTCAAATAAAACAGCATGAATAGAAAAAAATAAAAGACTCACATGGGAGTGGACTGAAGTGTCAGTAAGTACCTGAAGGTTTGTGTGCATGAGAGAGTCTGACAAAAACTGCTAAAGTAGTAATTACTTGTAATGCTGATTTATAAAATAAGAATATAAAGAGCTAACTTTAAGCAGTTTATGGGTAAATCCACCTGGAAATATCAATAAAGTTGTTTTGGCTTTGGCCATCCTACTACGTCAAATGGTTCATTGATCTGATTGGTTGAAGTTAGCCCGTGATAAACGATGATAGATGGTTCATCCAATCACGTCAAGTGTTTCGACTTCTCAGATGGTTCAGTGTAACGAACCATCTGGTGCGTCAGGTTACTGTACACTACCTATCCAGCACCAAATGGCAGATGGACAAAGTAAGCGACTAGCTGGTGAACAGTGGAGCAGTTACAAGCTAAAGGCCCTTGCACACCGAGGGGCGCGACAAATCAACAGCATGAAAATACGAAATACTTGCCTGCGAATATTTCGCATCAAAACTATTCATACCGGCAGCGATCCGAATTTGCAACAGTTGCGACACTTGTTCAATAAGAGATTCGCGCCAGCTCGTACTAAAACTCCCTTGGGGTTGGCGCTGTTCCAGTAGACAGCGTGTCTTGTCAAATATGATCTTTACCTCTGCCCACACAGACACTCAGGGCAGGATGGTCAGCAGCACCACCTCCATCACACACTTCTGCCCGAGGGGAGGCTTTCACTGTCTGCGCTTCTTCTTTGGACAAAAACAAAATCAAACAGGTCCGCCATTATAAGTTGTGACGTGACGTCCGTCCGATGACTATTCACTGTGTGTGTCAACATGATGTTGCTTTTTCGCCTTGTAATATTTGCGTTCCGTATGAACTTACTCATGAAAAAAAACAACAGTTTGAAAAAATACATTGCATGCAAATTAATTAATAAAAAAATAATAAAAATAAAAAATGCCCCCGGTGTATGCCTTAAGAGCCAAATATTTCCAGGGCGCCCCAGTAGCTCACCTGGTGAAGCTCGTGCCCCATGTACAAGGCCAAGTCCACCAGCCTGCGGCCCTTTGCTGCATGTCATCCCCTCTCTCTCCCCCACTTTTCCTGTCCATTGTTTCTCACCAGAGTCTCCTAATGGAAACATGGGCAGAACTCTAACTCCTGACAGGCGGATTTCATTGTCGTTTCGGTCATAGTTTACCTATGATTCAAGGACACAGAGCTCCAACAATGGCCATGATTGGTTCCATATCAAAATTTTTGATGGCAAGAGATGGACAAGAAGTTTAAAAAGGACAGACAATTTTCTCATGGATGCACTGATAAAATGGAAAGGTCTTAAAACTTTACAGCAGGAAAAACATTTTCACAGTGGCCATGATGTAAAATTCCATTACTTTTCCGCAGTTTTACAATTTTACATCTTTAAATCAAAGTTTTACTGTAACTGGAAAAAAGGTAGTTCTTCTTCTCCTGTTTTGCCTACAGGGTGCACAGGGTGAGCAGCTGGCTGAAAAATCTAAATCGAATGCAATAAATGCATTCAACAAGTTGTAAATTCCCAGACTTCATCAGAAGATTGATCAAATTTGCAGACTTTACCAGTCTGGTATATATTTCTCTTAATCCCATGAACAGTGGTAAGACAAGTAACTTTGCTTTTTGCTGCCAAAATGACAACATAAAATCCCAACAAACTGGAAGCAATGCAAATCACCAAACCGAATGTTTTCACCAATTATGATTACTTTATTTTCCTTAAAAACCACAGATCCATTATATTAATACAATAAGGGCCAGTTCATGTCAAACTAAATAAAGATTAGAGCAGAGTTGAACACACTAAACCGAAAGTAACAGCACAGAGAGGCAGACAGTCACAAATTTAACCAAATAATCCCCACAGTATCCAGCTCCTATTTAAGAGGAAATTAAATTATGTGCATTATGTTGTATGTTTCACCGAAAAGAGTGTATGAAGTCATTTTTCCCTTGCAACAGAATGAAGTCCCCTCATCCAGAGGTACTGTAACAGTCATTTAGCTGGACAGAGAGACAGAGGGACATGGAGCCCATCTGGATGCTGCTTCCTGATTGGATGGTCAACAAAGTGTCTTTTCCTGGCTGCTCTCCACTGATTAGATGAATGAAGAGGAGAAGGAGAGAGCATGGAGTCCAGGGCTACCAGAAGTTGGCTCTGGAAGAGGAGAGAGTTTCAATAAGTTAAAGGGAATATCTTGTGATTCATTATGGATGGCAGATGAGGAGGAAAAGTAGAGCTGGATGGAGATGGTGAGCAGTGAGGATGAGAGGCGACGTGTTGGATTCAATTAAATATTTTATTAATGGCTCCTTTCACCTTATTAATCAAGGCCAACAGTTGAATGGCTGTAACTCAAGATGACACTGACAATTAAAAAAGGGATTACGAAAGAGTCAGGCAGACTGACAGTCCCATCTCAAAGGATTATTCAACACTTCTGCAACCAATGAAAGACAATAACATGCCTACAGGATGAGATAGCAGTATGAGGTTACACAACTATATGGGGCATATCCATGACATGTCGGCCCTGTTAACACTTGGCACTGAAATCAGTCTTGGGTGGTCTGATTACAAGTCGGCAGCTCTAAATACAGGTCTGAATACACCCAAAACAGGTGCTTCGGGATCCTCTAAACACATATGTAGAGTAAACACAAGCACATCCTTGAGCACATTGACGGCCTTGTAGGGTTGAGAGATATATCAGTTTTGCCAGGACTTCTGTCACTGAGGAGAACTGACTAAGAGTTGCAACCAACACTTTTCATTAATGATTAATCTGCTAATTATTTTCTTAATTACTCGATGAATCATTTGGTCAATAGAATATCAAAAATTGTGAAAAATGCCCATCATAATTTTCCAGAGCCCAAGTCAACCAGCAGTTTACTATTATAGAAGACAAAATAAAACTGAAATTGTTACCGGTTAATATTCTCTTGATCGACTAAATCAGCTAATTGTTTCAGCTTCTCCGACTCGTCTCTCCCTGTGTGTGTACCTCACCCACTGACTAAACTCGCAATGGCTATGCACAGATTTGATTGACTGAGTTGACGTGAGATGATTTACAACGCATGCAATTGATCTGGGAGTTTCCTGGGCTACAAAGTTCTAAAGTTCTAAACCAGTGCCATAAAGGCCAGAAAAGCTGCGCCGGTTAAAAGATTAACGCTACATCAATCGGGGGGGAATTAAATTATCTCTCTAATGATAGTTGTTTGTTACTGATGGTAGGTCACAGTTAGTTTAACTACATTACTGGAATAAATAATGCAGATTACAGGGAAACTGGAGACATGCCTTAATATACAGTAAGTGTTTGAAAATTACATAATGTCCCTTCATCAGTTTCCTTCAAAGGAAGCTGTCAGATCTTTCCTACCTGACAGGGGTTCAGTAGTTGATCATCCTCTTGATTGCATCAAAGCACTTCCACTTGTCTGGGATGTAGAAGGGTTCAAAGATGTGAGGGAAGGGGGTGTCGTAACCACAGACCCTACTGATGGGAGCCTCCAGGTTAAGGAAGCACTCCTCCTGCAAGGAAAAAAAAAACAACCCAAGTGAGGACAAATACTCTCATTATTGGCTGAATGCTGTCAGTGCTCAAACATCATTCATACAGGCGGGGAAGCCAAGTTAAAATGTTCAGACTGCAACAGCTCTGATCCTTAAGTGTTTGACACTGGTAAACATACTGACAGAAAGAAAAGAGGCTGCTGCATGTCACCAGTATGTTCAATCAAGACATGGGTCTAGTTTACCCCTTCTCAATGATTGGGCAGTTTATCCCCGGTTTCCAACACAATTAAGAGGGGATATAGGATATTGATTGGAAAAAACAAGCATAAAATTGCTACTTTAGAACTGATCCAACAACTTGACAACTTAATTTAATTTTTATTGCCATATCTGACTTATATGCTACAAGCCAAAATGGTTAATTCAGAGCAGGCCAGTGCTCAGGCAATTTGGCCAGAGTGCAAAACAAGCCATGACTCATGTCTCTATATTGGCTTTTGACCTCTTCCCATGGAGACAAAGCAGAATGAAGTTGGCCAAAACACTCCAAATGGGACAAACCCCCTGATGAGTTAAATGAACAAACTTGGACGCATGCACACACATTTGCGGAAACAGACCTGAAGTACCCTCTTTCATATTAAACTGACCTGCAAACAACTCAAGCAACCGAAACAAAATCATACTAGTTAACTCAGAAAAAATTGCACAGCACCCTCTTTGTGTATTGCCTGTTTGTGCATGCACAGACCTGTCGCTGACAGAAACACAGAACGGATTTTGACCTGTTTCTTGTGACACTGACAGCATCACCATCCATGTTATCCCACATTACGAACCCACCAATTGGCTGCCATAGAGCAGTTTGGTGTTTGGCAGGGCAGAATTTTTATGTTTCACACTATGTATTTCATTTCTTATAAAACATCTGGCAGAATCCAGGGGAATGTCAGACTTGACGAGGAGCCTTTTGTGCTTTGGTACTTTTTTTTTTTTTTTACAGCCTGTAAAAATACAACACAACAAAAGAAAGAGAAAGAGAGACAGAGAGAGACTGCAGCAGCCGTTTGCTGCTCTGTGTGCCTGTGGAGTTTACATGTTACAATGAGCTTTCCTGCCTGGACGACAGGTCATGGGTTCTATTACTAAATTCAGCTCTGTGAGGCTGTATTTAGGCACAGTTGTACAGAGCTTTGAGCTAAATGCTAACATCAGCATCAACATGCGCACAATAACATTGCTAAAATGTTTAGATGTTTAAATGTTTAGCAGGTATAATGTTTACCATGTTCACCGTCATAGTTTTGTGTGTTAGCATGCTAACATTTGCTGATTAGCAATAAACACAGCTCAGTAGAGCTGAGGATGATGAGAACATCATTAGCCTTCCTCATACATCAAAAGTATTGTACAAATACAAATTGGCTGGCTCTGTAAATGGGAAATAAACAAAGTGGCTTGGACCAAGCCACACAACACTATTCCAGCCATGATTTGTGTGACAGGTAACGTTAAATGACTTGCTCACGGATGTTCAGCTTACTTTCTAGTTTGCCAAGATATGCTGCTGTTGTGATGTTTGCTATAGTAGCAGGAAAATTGTGAGTATCGCTGTCTGGAGCTGGTTTGCTGGCACTGGGAAACCGTCTCGTCCTCTGGCTGTTAGCTTCACCGCAGCAACAGTTTACTAACCCACAACCTGGCTAACAATAGTTACATTACTTGCTGTGTCTTTGTTCGCTCTATATCATGGTATTTGTCATGGTAATGGATTTCTCCAGAATCGCATACCACACCTTTAAAATCAGTCAAGTCATCAGTAAGATCTTAAAATCAATTATTTGACACAAAAAGCCAGTGAAGAGAGGTCAGCACAATGGGGGGGGGGGTTGCCTCTAAGCTGCTGGCACTGCTATCCACCTGGCAGCTGGACTTCTGCACCCTAGAACTTGCAGTATGCACAACCCAGCTTTAATGAATGTACACTGAATGGAGACAACTAGTACAACAAACCCTCCTTTTCTCTTCACTGCTCTGTTTCCTCATTCCTTGTGGACTTCAGAACAACCTGAGACTGGTTCTTTCCATCAGGCTGTGGCAAATCCTGACAACAGACACTGGTGACGTGAAAGCCTAATCTTAGTATTTTCCAATTTTCTCTCCTTTACGTTTGCTTGAGCACATTGCTTTCATGTGCTGACAAATGTCCATGGCCTTAGGGTCTTTGAGGTGCAATCAAAGTCAGTTGTGTATTAAAAAAAGTGTTAAAAAAAAAGCCAGTGGTTCTGGATTGTTAAAAGCTCATTCTTTGAAAATGCAAGGCTCTTATTGAAGAGTGGTGCTACAGTATGCTGCAGACTACAAGCATGTTTTGTGTTTCTGTTCACATCGCCTCCAGCAGGCTACACCATGACTGTGATATGGATTTCTTTGGGTCTTCATCTTCAGAAGTGGATAGCAATTAAAAGACTGTTTCTATACCCATGAGCTCACTAAAACAGTTCAGTCATGTTTTAAGGAGCATTTAAACATCATTAATGCATGCCATAACTGGCACCTATCTTAGACAGGTAAATTGTGTTTTCTTGGGCAGAGTTCAGTCTCATTCACTGGAAACATACAAACTTGGGAATGTCAAAGTTGAACATGAGTGTACTTGAATAGACTTGAGCAGAGCTGGATTATGGATATCATCCTCTGAATTGAGAGGCAGGTGGATGGCCCAAACAACATTACACTCATAAGAGGTTTTTTTCTTTTCAGGTGTAGATCAACACACAATCACAGACAGCATTTCCATAAATGTACTTCTGTGCAGGCTTGACTGAAAAGCTCTATTTTTCATTTGACGGCATGATATGTAGTGAATGAGCTTTTTCCCAAGGTATTTATAACTATAGGAAAAAAAGTTCCTACCAATGACCCAAAATAACACCACAAGGTACTTTGCTTTCTTTTCATCCCAATGTATTGATGAAAGCAACAAAGTGATTATCCGTGTCCATCGACATTAAAACCTCAGGATCTATTCTCTGCCCAATTACAGACAACCAGTCAGACAGTACCAGGGAGTTTGCTCTTTTGTCTGGATCACATCTGTAATCTCCTCTAAATACATTCACTGAAAGTGGGAGAAAAGTACAGTAGTCTGACTGCCTGCCACCACAGCTGGACGGAGAGTGGCCACACAACTCAGATTTCATTCAAATGGGTGTTTATCTTTTGGGAAGTGCATCATTATATGTAACATACTTAAATGTCAGAATAAAAATATGTCAACATGGCAGTGCCAAAACGCTTGCATCCTGCAGGGGCGGCAAAGTGCCAATATCCCTTGCTATATCAGCTAAGACAATGCCAGGCCTTCAAATCAGCTTGATTTCAGCTGAGAACAATCCTTTAAAATGTTTCTAAATTTCTCTAAATGATGTTATGATCAAACAACACTCATCACCTATAGCCTGTATTGTATAATCTATGGGAATGTCTGTCAGTTTTTTTTTTTTTTAAAGATTATCTTTTTGGCATTTCCGCTTTATTTGACAGTGACAGTAGAGAGAGACAGGAAAGGCAGGGAAGAGAGAGGGGATGACATGCAGCAAAGGGCCTGGGCTGGACTCAAACCCAGACGGCTGCAGTAAGGACTCAGACTTGTGATGCACGCTCTACCAGGTGAGCTACCGGGGCACCCAAGCGTTAGTTTAATGTTTGCATTCAGCTCAAAGCACGGCTGAGCCTCAGTGCAGCTGAGGCTGACTGATGGTGGCTCATCTTTAATGTTAGCTGAGCCAAATCTGATAATGTACAGCCGAGGCTCACTATGTAGCGCTAACCCTATGCTATACTAGCCAGCTAGCATAACCTACGACGTATACAGACATATATAGTGAAATAATAGCTTGTGGAAAAGCAAACCGGTTCTTAGAAGGCAAAGCCCTCAGGAGCAATTTGGGGTTCAGTGTCTTGCCCAAGGACACTTCGACATTTGGGCTGGGGAAGCCGGGATCAAACCGCTGACCTTCCGATTGGTGGACAACCCGCTCTACCACTAAGCCACAGCCACCCCTCGCAAGTTGAACCAACTTTGAACTAGCACTAGGTACGCATTGGTGGAAAGGGGGTATGAGAGGTTCAGGAAGAGCTTCTACCTTCAGGCCACTAGGATCCTGTACGAGGTCACTGCCAAAGACTTTGCATTTCTTTACTTTAGACATTCAGTATGTCAAAAGACTTGGAATGACTGAAGTAGACATTGAACTCAACAGATAAAATGCTATTGCCTTGCATTAGTGATTTTAGTTCAGAAGTTGAGCAGCAGTTATATGAAGGTAAGAAATGGCTAATGAGTGAACCAGGCTTTGGGCTACTGAGCAACTGATGGGTAATGAGCAGCAGCAGACCACTGTTATATAACCTCCAAAACCCCCTTACCCGACGTGGTGGTACCTGTATCCAATTCTCAAGTCTTTTAAAGGAGCCCCCTTGTATAAACACTGTCCTTTGAAGGCAGTTTAGTGTATCCCCAGATGAAGAAAGACATGGGGAGGGACTGCCATGACTTTTACAGTTGGGCTGACGATGCCCCAGGCCTTGGGCCTACTCTGCTTCTCATTCAGACAAGCCTGACAGGCAACTAGTAGTCTGATCCTGATTCAGAAGACATTTATGGCAGAAAACGTGCAAGCCTTCATCTTCAGCTATAACCAACTGGGCCAGAGTGGAGTCGGCAGCCTTTGAAACATGTCCCAGAACAGTACCACAACGCAGTGGGACGTGCTGGATTGAATGTTGGATGTTGGCTTAAATTACACACAAATAATGGAAAGCAATACCAGTGGAACTAAAACCAGGCAGTCCAAGGGCCCCACAGAAAACTCTGAGACCCCCTGAGTGACAATGCTATATGATTCAATGCTGTGTGCTATATGGTTGTGTGGAGAATAAACTGTAATTAAGACAACTACCATCTTTAATAACTGTATTGTACATTTGGTATGTTATCTGCACTTTTTTCTAATTGCTCTAAGCAGCCAAGAGTTCTTGAAATACAAAGTGGTCACAATTATAAAGCATTTCATTCATTCATTTCTTTGACAAACAATGGGGGAAAAAATTACTTTTTTTCTGAAACCAAATGATCAACCTAAGAGTGTAATTTTTGGAATGTGAATCAGCTTTAGTCAAGTCTGTTGTGGTTTGGAGGGTTAAGGCAAGGACAGTGATTCACCATTTCTCTCTGTGCATCCCTTTGGTCCATGAGAGCATCGTCTTTAGCCACATCTCATTCTGCCCTACACTCAGAAAAGGGCCAGCCAATGACACATTACTAAATCACGAGGGCTGAAGCTAAGCCCTACCAAACTCCCCTCTGCTCTTTATACAAAAGAGAAAATAAAATCCATAAATGGATCTTTATGGAAGGGCCCGAGGTGGACAGGTAATCGTTGAAGCCACTCTCTCCAGAAATAATAGACTAAAGCGCTCCCAGTTCCTAGACTATACAGGCTATACTGACAGCCAGTTTATCTTTTTGTCCCCTTGATTTTGAGCCTGGGAGGGGTACAAGGCCACACTAGGAAAGTAGGAGGTGTGGTACAAGTTATGACCTTTAACATCCATAATGCTGTTTATTATTTGTATTAGTCTGACTCCAATATCCTGAAACCCAGGATGTTACTGTAGTTGATGAGGACCTGTGACTCAATCTGCCTGCTAAAAACTGTATTTGTAATAGTGTCCCATCCCATTATCAAAGCTGAGTAGGACTGCACAATCAAATTAAAACTGTCATTTTGATTTTGTTTTTTGAGATAGCAAAAACCAAGCACTCATGACTTAACCTCAAGCTGCAGCAATAAATGAAAAGGCTGCACTACACACAGTGGTTCCCAAAGTGTGTGCCTTCAGGATGGGTCGGTACGGCAATAATTTTCAAACAGAAGAAAAAAGCAATACATATCAAAATCACGGTATTAAAAACGCTGTTTAATATGCAGTTATGCCGCACATGTCCCATCAAAATGCCTGCATGCTGTTTTTTGTTTAGTTTTGTATGTTTATTCCTGTATACCTTAAATTTTGAGTCTGTTTTGAGTTTGTTCTGGTGTTGTATTGAATTGGTTATTAAAAAAGGTATTATTTATATATTGTTACCCCATTAAAATAGCGGCAGACACAATAACAGAAAAACGTAAAAATACTGGTCATGATCATATTGTTTGTTGTGCTTCTATCTGTATCAACACAAGAGATAATTCAGTAATTGTGAGAGAAAGTCATGATTCTTATTTTTTACCCAAAAATGTGCAGCTCTGAAGTGCAGCCGACACCACATCCCAGTTATTTTATGGTGAGTCACTGCGATTGTGACCTCACCCTGTTATCTGGAAAGAGTTAAAACAATGCTCCACCCAAAATCTGTATCAACTACTCACCCCCTGTCGTTTTTTTTTAATGCTTGATTTAGCTTGGTCCTTTGCAGACAGTGGTGACTGTAGTCAGCTAGGATTCAGTGGTTACAATAGATTCCAATGGTGACCCAGTTTCATGGTGAAGGAAAAACAATAAAAACAGCCACAAAATCCTCTCATACCACTCAAGCAGCATTATCCACTTCTCTTCTGTCCATCCATATGCTTGTTATATACCAAAAATTTGGATTTTTGCCAAAATCTGGCTGAACTTCTATTTGAGTCCTCCCTCACTACCCTCTCCAGCAAGATACATAAAAAACTGAACACATTGCTTAAGTGGAATGGCTTATTGGCTATTACAGGCTACTGTGGGCCATCATACCTTTTATTCGTGAGAAAGCCAAAACAAGCATATCACTTTCTCTTTGAAGAAGGAATATCTATAATATAAAGTAATATTGATAATAGTGATAGGGGCCTGTAGATCAAGGTGCATCCTTTTAAAACAACTATCAACCAGTCCAAAGTTCTCTTTCCAGTGAGTATATCCAAATCGCCTGAGGCCATGTGAAAACTGCAGATCGATGTAATCAGTGAACACACCAACA
The DNA here is from genome assembly GCF_020085105.1 of Siniperca chuatsi. Taxonomy (NCBI): domain Eukaryota; kingdom Metazoa; phylum Chordata; class Actinopteri; order Centrarchiformes; family Sinipercidae; genus Siniperca; species Siniperca chuatsi. The sequence continues at coordinate 23,782,976 of NC_058050.1, read as the reverse complement.
ACTTACATCACCCGTACACAATGTGAAAACATGGAAACATGGAAATGAGGGGGATGACTCACCGGCCATTTATGCCCTCATTGACAGGGGGGAAGAGAGCTACATCTGACTGACGGTAAATGAGGAGAGAATCGATTGATTTTACTGCGTTCATGCACATTAACAAGGAAACCACTCTAGGTAACACATACAGTGTCGTGCATACAATTAGTCTGATGACTTTTGAGTAGGCGGTCTTAAGGGGTTGTCATTGTTGTAACACAAATTGCTCATTGAGAACAGAGTGGTACTCACTGCTAAGAGCCTCACAGGGAGAAAACACCCCACACATACTGAAGATAATACTCTCACCACACAAAAATAGATGTAATTAGGATGATGGGAAGGGGAATACTTTTCATTTAGTCATGCATCACACTTAGCTCAGAATTTGTCATCAGCTGTCTCTGGCATGTCTTGGTTACAGAGTCCAGGCCTTTTGTATTGCCAGCAACAAGCAATATTTCGTAAACCATATATGGGTTGTTGGACCCACTGTATCAACACTCTCAAACTTACAAAACACCTTCTATGCAGCTACAGATACTGTTGAGAATGAAGCTGCTCTCTATAGATGCTAATTACTCCTCTAGTATGCATTAATCCTTTGTAACCACTGGCTTTTTTTGGCTTGGTTTTCACTCCCTTTTGTTTAGAGGCTTTAAGAAAAGTCTCAATTACTTTTCAGAATAAGTTGGGCTACTAATTAATAATAAATTATTAATTAGTTTGCATGTCAGTGGTACTATACATGTTCTAGAATAATGGTTTTATGCAACTTACAATTGTTAGATTTTTTTTGCCTGTATGACCACAGGTTTTCAACTCAGAGCACATATCTGCATATGAATGGATAGAGGAGAGTGTCAGTGTTCCAGGGATATAAGAACCATGTTGATGAGACATGATCTGACACATCTAATCTAATACTAATGGATTTTGTCCATCCTATTATTCTTACTTCTATCTGGGATAATAATGTTCCAATTTTTGGAACTACAGTTCCCATAATACTTTGGTGGATACAAGCAGGAAGTGGTGCAGTCCTCTGCTGGATTTTTTAAATATTCTAGGAGGGAGGGAGCTAGCAGAATTTGGGGGTGAAGTTAAACTAATCACCTCTGTGAGCTGTGTTTCACAGGCACTGCCGCTGCTCCATCTGTTGACTGTGTTTGTAAGTGGCAAAATCACAGAAACTAACTTCTCGTTGTTTTTAGAACACTGGCATGCACCTGTCCCTTTAACCTTATGCAGTATCTTTGCCTCACATCTCTCCCTCCATGCGTCCATACAACTCTTCCCCCTGCGGAGACACGCCTCACAGTTTTAAAACCACTGCTTTGGGGCATTCAGCTTTATTATAAAGTGGACTTTTATTGACAAAACCACTGCAACCTATTAAGACCAATACCTTTGAAGACCACCTCCTATCCCCTGGGAGGTACAGATCCCAATAAAACCTCATCAAATACAGTATGTTCTCATACACACTGGCACACACTCACCTGTACTGTAGAGCTAATTTCAGCAGCAAACCCACCGGTTATTGGTGCCTCGTGACTGATGAGCAAACGTCCGGTTTTCACCACTGACTGAAAAACAAAGACACATAAAGATGATTAAAGAAGGTTCAGCATTCCCCTCCATCGTTTCAAACCAGCAGTGCCTTTAAATGATTTGTTTGGCATTATCTGCAACTTTAAAATAGGGCAAGTTGGCCAATTCATGCACATCAGAGTTCAGACGTAACATTGTTAGTAGTGAACGGGTGATTGTCTGCAGAACCAAATCACTCAAATCAAGTAAACCTTTTTTATAATATTAACACGTACAAACAAGTACCTGTTACCAGTTGCACAGTCAGAAAATACACTGGAATTATGACTGAGGGTGATAACACATCCAAAATTGTAATTTATGTACACTATGTTCACACTGTATGTGCAAGCTTAATGTACTCATGTAATTTATGAACATTTCAAAGAGGTTTGAAGTTGAACTCATCCAGTGTCATAATTACAGGCAGGCTAATGGGAAAGGCATAAAAGATTTTAGTAACATGCAAAAAGCTTTCACTGCACGCTCTAAGAAAGGCATCACTGTTTGCTCTTAACATGTGTGCTCAGACTTAAAGGTCTGTGTGAGTTTGGGTGCATTATGGATGCACACACTTACAATACTGGAGGTGCCATGTTGAGGCTGTATGTGGGCTGGGAGGCCGGTGTTACCAAGTATGAGTGGTTCACATACTGCCTGCTGTGGTAGGCTATATCTGCTTACTACCCTCAGGCTGCATGTGTGTCTGGCTGTGTTGCTGTGTGCGTGTGTGCATGTATAAAATGGATATGACAACAGTATGAGCTGGAGGGCTGATTTAGGCTGGTACACAGGACCAACGGGACAATCACGGACATTAGAGGTTGGACTCCCAGGCATTTGCATTTGGGTTTTCTGTAACCTGACATTACTGCAGAAGGATCTTCTGCTCCACCCGTTATCTACCACAGCATAAAACCAATACTACTATAATCTCATCCACTTGCCACTTGTCCAAACCAAAGCTATGTATGTTCTCTGCAACTTCAGCAAACCGTTCCTCTCCTCTACGCAGTCGTATTTCTGTTTGTTTCCAGCAATAAATTGGGTAAACACCTCTGAAAATCAACTCAGAATCAGAGACTAATGTGTGTAGAGACTAATATGTGTGAGTGGAATCCCTGGTCCATGTTAAGGAATATATGTTGATTTTCCACTGAAATAATGACACTACACAATAAACACAATACACTCTTGATTTAAATACGGAGGGTAAATATCAGATACCTCTCCCTCAAAACCACAAACCAAACTAAACAGCCACCGTAACTAAATAACCCACTGAAAATAAGCATCACATGTTCATATGGCACTGTAAATTAGGCCTGTCATTCTTTCCCTCCAACAGGACCACATAGTATCAAACACAGGGGCATTCTGGGGCTTCATGCTGATGCTTAACAGTCAAATGTTTACATTGCTGAGGTCCTGGGTTTGGCTGTGAAGCACTAAATAACTGTGGCAAACTGTACCACTATCACACACTAGTATTGGGGGCTAAATGAGTCAGCACTGTGCAACTCTAGGACACAAATACTTGATGCGATGCCAACATGCCTCTTCCTGGTGGGGCACATTGGAAGACCTTGTATTGTGTGCGGAGATATTTACAAGCGGGAATGCAAAGATTATTAAAAAGTTTTTCATTTAACATTAGTATAGAAAAGCTAAATTCAATGCTCATGTCAGTTTACTGAGGCTACATATTTAGCAATCTTTAACCAGATGAGGTGAATGAGATCAGTGTGCAAAAATCACTGATTATATGACACTATCTTCAGGAATGTGGAAGTTAATAACAACATTGGAAGACAATAACAACAGTTGGCAGTCTGCACAGTGAGGAGGAATCAAGCGAGGGGTTGAGAGTAAGGCGATGTCTTGATAGATATGACATGTTGCTGTTGAGTTCGCCTTGGAGCGATGACTCATACAGGTGCAGTGCTGCCCAATCATCTACCCCGCCCTGATGCTGAACCCATTCCTCATCTGATATCCCTGTTGGTCACCTCCCTGAGGGGACACCATTCATAGTATTCGCTGCATCAGGAGTGCACTCTTTAGAAGCGTTAGACACAAAAGGAGCCTGCCACTGTTTTTACAATATCGTGGGACAGAATTTCAGACTCTGGGGCCTGTGGCCAAGTTAATAGACTTGTGCCACAACCCTGCTGCGTAGTGACATTTCACTGGCAAAGTGTCCACTAGCTGGCATAAACTAATTCAGGGTAGGCTATTCTAGAAGTAGCAATGCATGCCAATGCATAACATGACAATATGTAAAAAAAAAAAAAAAAAAGGCAAAATGTGGTAATGTCTGGGACAGCAAAGTGGCACCGGGTGCACTAGCACAGTAGGTAATGCAGTTCATTTGAAGTCGCTGCATTTCAGTCACAGAGGAAAAAGAAAAAAATACACACTATTAAATGAAAACAATGACTACTGAATATTTTACATATTGCCCTATGAACTTAGTAGGGTATATAACCAGAGAGATTTGGTTACATTCCTGCATTTTTGAATATAACAGCTGCCTATGCTGGTGTATGGCATGAGTTTTGATTTATAGTTGTTTATAATAGTTTACAGTCAGATTTCTCCTGTTGATAACTTCACCACAACATAAGACGCCTGTATTGTACATGATTAGGCTGCATTGTGCATTAATTATATTTCCCACACTAACTGTTTACATTCTTTCATTGACTTAGTGATACATGCGTTGGTAGGAAGGTCTGCCTTGTTTCATTACTGAATATAAGACAATTCTGTGCAGTCGTATTTAAGTTGTTTTCTTCACTGTGATACAGAGTGATCGTGGTGATCAGAAGGTTTGTAGTGGAGATGACTTTGCTAGATTTGTTGAGGAGTCTTCCTGATCAAGATATCCAAGTTTTTTCAACTTGGTTCATGTTGTTTTCAATTTCAACAATCTCTACGGACATTGGAAACTTGTAGACAAAAAGAAACAAGCAGCCCAAGTTGACTAATCACAGTTCTTGTTGTCCCCACGTGGGATTTCCGTTATCGCCATAACCCTGACGTGTAGTTACATTTTTGCGGAGGCACAGGTTGGCTACAGCATGGCCTACAGTGCAGCTCTGCACGTCTTAACGCAGAAGCATAAATTAAGCTTAAGAGTCCACAACCACGCCAACGTCAACATGCAGGTGCTCACACTGAAAATGTTAACATGCAGATGTTTATTAGGTGTAGTGTTTACAGTGTTTAGTGTTCACCATCTTAGATTAGTATGTTAGCATGCTAACATTTGCTAATTAGCACTAAACACAGAAAGTACAGCTTTGGCAGGTATTTGGTCATAAACCAAAGTATTCGACAAATACAAATTTTGACCTGATGACACCACTGGAGGAAAAGTTAAGATCTCACCAAAATTATTAGGATTCATCCTCTGGACACCATGGATATTGGTGCCAAATTTCATGGCCATTCATTAGGGGAAAATCGGATTGGTATGCCCTGTAACCCAAACTATTACTGTCAAAATAGTCTACTTATGTCGACTACAAGCACGCGGAACAGAAATTCTAGAGCGCGAGTTCTACCCGGAATGTTTTGGCAGTTTTCTATCTGTTTTCTATCAGCTGTAGCATCCTAGTCGCTTGCCCGGTTAGCTCCTGTAGTGTAGCTGCCTCCAACTGAGAGACCAGAGCTGGAGGACCCTCCCGTGACATTTAGAGCCATTGTATGGGAGCATTACGGTTTCCTGGTTAGTTACAATGGGCAACTATAAGTGTCAAACTGTATTCCGACATTGTTCAACTGAAGTCGGGTATGTCTGGAAACACTTCAAACGTCATTTACGACAGCGTCACCCGAATGTGTTGATTAGTGGAATGAGACAAAAACAGACTGAAAGGAGGGTCCTTCTCCTCACAGCGTTCAGGCAGGCTCTCAGATTCCATGCCAATCATTTTGGTCAGTCTGTTGTGCCTACAAAATATTAAGAAATAAAATACATAAAATACACAAAAGCAATAAAATAAACAATAAAATAAACAGCCAGTTCAGGTAAAATCAGGATATGCTTTCAGATAAAAATGCGTTTTGAGAAGAGACTTAAACAAAGACACTGACTCAGACAACCTAATTTCTTCAGTCAAGTTGTTCCAGAGCCTCGGGGCCCTGATAGCAAAAGCTCTGTCCCCCTTAGTTTTCATCCTCAGGACTCAGGAACAGACAGGAGACCCCTGCCCAAAGATCTCAAACTACGTGAAGGTTCATAAGGGATTACAAGGTCTAAAATATAGTCTGGAGCCAGGCCACGAAGAGCCTTAAATCAATAAGATCTTAAAATCAATCCTAAAACAAATAGGCAGCCAATGTAAAGAGGCTAAAACAGGTGTGATGTGGTCGTACTTCTTGGTCCTGGTTAACAACCTAGCAGCTGAGTTTTGTACAGTCTGAAGTCGTGTCAAAGTTTTTTGATTAAGACAAGTGAACAGGCTGTTACAATAATCAAGGCGCGAGGAGATAAAAGCATGTACAACAGTTTCTGCATCACTAAGATTTAGAATAGATCGGATTTTTGCAATGTTTCTGAGGTGATAAAAACATGATTGGACAAGCTTAGTGATATGTTGCTCAAAACATAAATTGCTATCAAACAGGACACCACGATTTCTTGCAACAGGCTTGATATGTTGTGACAGGTTACCAGTAGAGCCAGCTGGTTTAGGGGGGCGATAAATAATAGCAAATATGACCAGGAGGGGGCCACCAAGTTTAAATATGAGCACTTCAGAAGAGGAAAAATCATTGCAAGCTATGAGGTTACACTTTAAATGCTTCCTAAAGACAGTGACAAGGCCCCCACCTTGACCTTTTGTACTGAACCGTGACCCTAAAGCCGAGGTACATACCGAACTGTGAATTTTGGGTACCCCTACAATCCATACAGTTGTTGAGGCACATGTCAACCTCACAGTGGTGCTAGAGCAAAAGTCAGGGGAACACCAAAGACATTAGGATTCATTCTCTGTGAACCATAAATTTCTTTAAAAAATGTTTTGTCAATCCATCTAGTAGATATTGGGATGTACTAAATTTCACGGTAATCCATCCAACAGTTCAGTCTGAACCAAAGTCGTGGCCCGACCGACCGGCTCTTCGCCACCCTTTGAGCCACGCAGCTAGCATGGCTAAAAATCTATTCATGTGAGACAAAAAGCACAAGTAGTTTTACATTTGTCTCTATAAAGATCTTTTGGGTACTCATTTCTCTGTCTGCTTCAGTGTATTCACTGTATTCACATTCTATACAAAAGGGCGAGTGTAATGGCCTCTGTTGTCAGATTGCAAACAAATCAAGGCCGACCTTACACCTCAACTGTCCAACTCATTCAACTCACCTCACTGCCTGAGTTTCAATTACACACAGTTTCAAGAGACAAAAAAAAAGCCACTCACACGGAGTCGTTTTTACATCTCTGACAGTAGACTGTGACAGCACTCGACCTTCTACATAGTAATTGTGGCTGTAGCCTTTAACCCAGTTGCTTCCGGTTGCTGGATGAGACAGAACCATTCACTCTCATCGCGCGGTTTGAACTTTTTTTTCCAAAAGTCATCTTATTTGCCCACGACAACCCCATTTCATGTCGGTAAAATTGGGACTCTGAACAGGGGCAAAGCTGTTACTTTTAAAACAGCAGTGGAGCCACGGGAAGTACATCGGACACTGTAAGAAGATGATCCATTAGATGCAACCAAGGGGAGAAATTATATGCCTTGAGTAAGGACAGAACAGTTGAAAATGTCATGAATCTTTCAATACAACCACAGAAAGACATGTTGTGTTATGGTTTTACACCATGGACTCGTGCCTGATGAGATTATTCCTGAGACGCTCGTGTCCTGTGAATCAAAGAGCATCCCCTTACTAAAGTAAGAGCAGTGAGAAGAGGTTGTTTAGAGGAAATATCAGACTATGCACAAATATTAAGGCAGATAGTGACAACGGAAAAGGGTAGACAATCTAAAAAGAGACACCAGAGGGGAAAAAACAGAGATGATGAGTTAAGTGTTGGGACTCCACAGATGAATTCATTCATTTGGGTGATTTGTTAACTGAACTTTTGTTAGGAGACTGCATTCTCTTTTGTCCCAGTCCTGAGAGCCATTGAACGCAGCATTGGCCAGTCTGACCTGTGACCCGAGTGTCACTAGGTCGATAAAAAGGTCAGCGATGCTTTGTTCTGTCACTCTTTCTCCTGGAATCTTTCACTGCGGCAGACCGCTGTGGTCAGCCCCCTCTCAGTGTGCCCTGCTCACCAGCAGACACCCACCTTAACTCTCTCCTTCTGGCTTCGCTATGTAATCTGCTCAGAACAGAAACACGCAGCAGAAGTCTCCTGAACTACTAAAGCACTGCGAAGGCCTATTAGATATTTGCAATAAAGTTTAGCGCCAAAGGCTACTGCACAAAGCCTGCTAGCTAACTTTAAGAAGCACGAAGCAAGTTAACTCTGTAAGGACAACCACAGACAGAGTGACCGGCTTCCTACGATCTCTACAAGCAGACACTGCACAGCAAAAGACGCTTCCGCAGCAGAACCACAATTCTTCCCAGCTTGGCTCGTCTACAACAGACTGACCACCAACTAATAGCAGCAAACAAGGCCACCTCTCTTTTCCTCCCACGGACGGATAACGTTAACAAGTGGGCATAGCATAGATTAACAGTGTATTTAGCTAAGCAAAGGACTGTTTAACTTTTGTACATGTGACGTTACTGATGTGTTTTTTTCTGAGTTTTTGTTCTTGTAACGTGTTTATCTGTCAGGTTCATTTGATAGCCACACTCTAAGTTGATGTTAGTTTATGTTATGCTCCACACAAACAGTCTTTGCATGCAAACTAACTCCTTTTAACTTGGCACCGTTATCCTAAGACCACACACATACACCTCTTGTTTGGCAGAGAAAAACTTTAAAGCTCCCGCTCCACATGTTCCTTTGTTTCTGACCACGTGGGTTCCTGCTCGTGCACGCGAGACATACAGAGGCAGAACAAAAAAAACAACATACACACATTCCTTTTGGCGCACACCCAGACCTGCGCACGCACGCACGCACGCACGCACAACCTTTGTTCTGTAGTTTAGTGTTCAGAGTCTTCATATTGTGTGTTTTTGCTTTGTTTCTCTTTTAAATAAATGTGTGTGTATAATTATGCTTATTTTATGTTGCACAAGTGTGAGTAATTTCAAATCTACAAATCTTTCAACCAACTAGCTATAAGTGGTAATTTGGTTATAGTTATTAATGTAATTATTAATCTGAGTTCCAAATTGATTGTTTAGTGTATTTTATGAGACTCAATCAATTAACCAATCATTTCTCTTCTTTAAGAAGAGTGGTGCCCCGAGGACTTTATTCATTAAAGTTATTTATTATAATCTTTGATAATTCTGATAATTCATAATTCATTGATCGCACCTACGCAAGTAGGTGCCCCCTTTAAACACTGTAAATCCCAACATAAGGATAGAACTGAGTATGAGGCTGAACAGGTCCTGAATGTGGGTTCAGTTTGAAATAGATCCTGTCGTGCTAGTGAGGCAGTGTTCTTTCAAAGACTAACCAAAGCCAAAGGGAAATTTTACTGCAAAATAACGGCTGTGGGGTAATGACTGATGACTAATGGATATGCATGAAAATACCGGCATTGGGAAAACTAATGAAATAAGTAAAGAGAGCAAATGAGAAAGTGTTGGAGTTGCTGTATTGTGCAATTCCAGTGAATAGGAAACCGATTTGTGTTGTTACAATGTATTCATTTTATGGTTTGTTTTATTCTATTTTCATTACTTTTGTTATATTTTGATTTGCTCTGTGATGATTCATCTGCTGTACTACACAATATTCTTGGACTAAGTCAAGCATAAATTTTGAATGTTTCCTAACACTGTCTAGCTTCTGAGAAAAGCCAACAATCTCCAAGGAAGTCAGGCTATAAATTAGTCAACTTATCATTTACTACGAAAATTTTCTCAGACAATAATTACATGACAAAACAAAGATACACACCCGGAGCCGTGCTCGATTTAAACGCCAGCTAGGACACCTCAATGACACCAGTTTCATCTCAGTGGAGGGTGGACACTTGCCAACTTAAGTCTGAGTAGATAAACTTGTAATTGCATCATGCAGCATCTGACTGAAAAAACCTGAATGTTACTAAGGTTAGAGATTCAATTTAGTAAGAAAATGGGGCCATAATTTGGCCCCACACTAACATTAGAGGGTACCCTTTTTAAAGTTGGTGGAATATTTAAGGTTGATTACAGTTCTGTATTTATCAAGCCAGCATCTCACTTCTGTAAGTTTCTGGCTTGATACACCCTCCTCTCTGCCTTGGCCGTGGTTCTGAGTCAAAACCAGGGCTCCTGGTAGTTGGCGGCTGGTGGTAGTAGGGCTGGGCGACAGCTCTGGTGGCTGCAGCTTTACTACTCATTGTGCTGCAGGGCTGTCATTAGATGCCGGAGTCGTTCCGCTGGCTGCAGAGGAAATGTCATGTTTACTGCCATTCCCATACACACCCAAACCTAATGAGCAGCATGGAGCTCGTCCTCCTGCATTCGCTCCATCTCTTCCTCCATCAGTCTCCTTCCTTCCTGTTCTTCCTGACTCCATCATCCCTCCCTGCTGTGGTTCATCTTATCCCCGTCACCCATTTTTCTCTTTTCCTCCCTCCATCCATCCCTCAAATCATCCATTTATCCTACTCTGCTTTCATGAAGCCTATGCTCTCAGTCACAGCGCTTCCCACTATGTGGCCTCACCACTCAGAGGCTGGCGGCCAATGACCTGGCATGGCCTCAGAGACTAAGGTCAGAGCTGTCACTCTCTCGGCATATATACACTCTCTCTCTCTCTCTCTCACACACACACATACACTCACATATGCACGTGTATATAGTGTGTGCAAGTACACACCCACACATGTAGACACACACGGCTTTTCATACACTGCTTATTCACGATTGATTGATTTACATCTTCTGATAGTGAGAGCTAGTTACTTTCACAGGTTGCCTCCTGCTGCTGATGCTGTCGTGGTATTTTGGCACTAAAGTGTCATCTTAGCGAAAAGAGGGCACATGCATATGGAGAAAAAAGATATCTAGAAAAACAGTGGCATATTTATACAGTATGTAGTTATCACAGAGCACTAATTCATTCTAAAAGGACAGTGTACAGACTATGGGGATGAGAAGTGAATAAAAACAGTCCATATTTGGAGCTAAACTGGGCTGCGGTTTGACTGGTGCAGAATCACATAATGTACTTTCAAAGTTTTCAAAACAGATGCGAGAAGAAGTTGCCAATACTTATTTGTTGGATCTGTATTTTTACGCCACTAAATTGGTCGAGAATACTTTAAAAATAGTGGTGATGACAAAAACAAAATCTGCTGTGCTAGTACTGTATGCACACACACACACACACACACACACACACGCTAAATGATAAGTGACTCCCCGCCTTCCCATATAGTATGCCTCCTCTTCCCTCAGGCCATCCATCAAAATGCGACAGGAAGAGAAAGTTTAGTTATGTGCCGCCACCGAGGAGTCGTCCTTGCCGCTGGATCCGCTGCCTACGCTCCCTCCCGCCGACCCTGTAATTGCGCGGTCACCGCAGGGTCCTAACTCATGCGTGTGATGTGTGTGATCTCACTGACAAATGAGAGTCGGGACGAGGCTTGACTACTCGCTGGCCTTTAAAGTGGCACTCTGCGATTAGCGGAGAGGGGTGAGTGCTCGGCGAACCGGAGGCCCTGTTAAATCACAGCGCTGCGAGGGAAGCAGGGCGGTAGGAAACACAAACATTCACTCACTCTTTCTGTGCCATACAATCACTCGCTCTCTCTCACGACAGAGAAAGGGAAAGTGAGAGAGACAGGGTGAGAGAGCACAAGAATAAAGAGCAGAGGAGAAAGTGTACAACAGCCTCAGCGCTGGGCGGAGGGCCAAGCCATCCTCCAGAGGAGCCAGGACGCCAGAGGAGACCTCAGACAGAAATAACTCCAAACATCCCATAAAGATCCATTAAAACCAATTCATCTCAATTACTCCCTGACACACACACACGCTCTACCTTTCTGCCCTGCAACCACACTGAACCGCCAACTGTGCACAGACACACTAATACTACTGTACACACTCCAACCTGATGACAGCTCTTTGTGAGCATCTCACAGACTGTCACATGTATGAGCAGACAGTAAGGTAGTAAAAATCAATCAATGACTTTTAAAGGCCATAAAATGGTGTATAACTTAACAAAGGGGTGGATGTAACATACCAAATACTTCTTGTAAGGGGGATTTTAGCTCAAGTGAAATTATATAATATTTGGAGTAAATAGACTGAAATTTTTGACTTAGGATGGATACCATGTTAAACACACAAAGTCACTGTGAAGCACCAGCCTACTCTACAGTGACCTTTCTGGTTAGGCCACGCAACTTGTTTATCATTATGATTGACAGGTACTCCACAGGGGATGGACAGAATAACATGAACATACATATGACCAGGGGGGAGGAGTAATGAATTATATTAACTCTCATTACTGTTACAAAGTTGTTTTTTCAAATTAAAAAAATCCGGAATTTTACTTTTAGTTAAGTATTTTTCATCTCAAGTATTGTACTTTGTGACGGAGGCAACTTGAAATGTATCAGAGTAAAAACAAAACCGCAGAGAAGGAGCAATGTTGTGTAGGTACGTTCACTTAGGAACTTCTACCTTCAGTCAGGTGTGTGAGGGCGTTCTGCTGTTTTAGACAATAATCCCTAATTGTGACTGCAGAGCACTCATTCACCGAAAAATGTTTGACAACTTTGAGGAGCACAGTGGGACAGAGAGGTTGAGTGGACAATATTATGCATTGAAAATTAAGGATTAATTCATTTTGCTGTGTCTTTGCTGGCTGCAGTGGAGTTTTTATTGTTTATACATTTCTGTGATGGCTGCCTTGACGATGCTTTATTCTGCTGTCTTCCATAAGAAGTGTCTAGCCTGTTGCACCTGACACGGTGTTCAGACTTTTATTTACTGTCACCCATTTTTCTTTAATGTCTGAGTTTTGTCCTCTTTTCTGGTTAGTGCTGGTAAGTCTACACTGAGGAAGGCGACTGTTCATAAATGGTAATCAGTTGTATTTAAAGGCTGCAAAAAGTGTCTGTGTACAGAAAAGGAATTTATTGTTGATTTGGACATAAGGGACCGGTGGCTCGATGTTGTTCTGCTAATGTATACGTTGATATATTAATACACTTTATTTTGTAGCCTAAAGGTGTTCTTTAATTTGATCATTCTATCATATAACTTTATCATCCTCATAACATGTTTTCTTTACCCAACCACACCTTTTAAAAATGTAACGTTTACAAGTGCGAGTACAATTTAACTGACCTACTTTTATCTATGTACATTTTTACAAAAGTAATTTTACTTTTACTTGAGTAAAATATTCTGGTGCTATTTTTCTATCCCTGCACGTGATGTAATCCATTGCCATAGCTGTACAATAAAAACTACCATTGTGAAGCTTATAGCGCAGTTTTGTGGTGGTCAGTGAAGTCATGTGATAGTGTTGATTTGTCTCTACTAGAGGCAAAATGATTAGTCAACTAAGCAGTTAGACAATTAATTGATTATCAAAACAGTGGCCAATCAATTTTCTTTCAATTGACTTGATTTTCAAGCTAAAATGCCAAACATTCTCTGATTACCATTTCTTCAATGTGAGGATTTGCTGCTTTTCTCATTTCACCATTGTTAATTGAATATTTTTGGGTTTTGTACTGGAAAAAATTTCATTGACTTTTTTTTATGGTTTTCTTATATTTTATAGACTTAATTGAGAAAATAATTTAAATAATCGATTGTAGCTCTAATCTCTATGATCAGTTATTAGACCTGTGGAGTCTATGTTGTTGTACATTTTGTTCTATTAACTATTAAAGTGTGGTTGGCTATGTTCTTGTAACTTTTCCTTTGTGTTTCAAACTTGTGTGACAACACAAACCCCCTGCTGCAGCACGTCACAAACCTCCACAACAGGAAGCTTGTTTAATGCATCCCAGTACCCGTGACATTCCTACGGGAGCACAGGGACATCACAGAGGCGACTGCATCTGGCTCCCATCAATACTGTGCAAAATTAGGTTTTGGAAAAAAATCATCCATATCCCAAATCTATTGTCTCTTTTACAAACAGTGACTAACCCATTTTGTTGTTTAGAAGTCAATGTGACAGATTTCTTTAACATCATTTGTTATTGTGCATATACAATGTGTTATGAATATCTATGTATTGTTTTTTTCCAAAATTTGGTGACAAATCCTGAGTGTAAAGGCATACATATCTGCATATCAGCACATAACTTCAGCAAAGAATGCCAGAGACATACAGTGGTTCAGATGAGTCAGAGCATTCTTAACTGCAGTTTCAAAAGGCCAAATCTTAGACTTTATCATTGACCAGTACAACACAGTGATGGTTCAAACTAAACTCAATCAATAAAAGCTTTCACATTCAAAGTCAGTCAATCTTTCCTTGGAAAAATCCTCTTTTCAGACAGTGATGTTTTCATTGGCAGCAACAAAGATTTGTTGAATGGACAGTATGGGTACTATGAATGATCAGTGATGTCTTAAATCGCACAGTACACAACCAATACTATGTGGGCTGGTTGAAAAAGGGGGGAAAACATCTTGTATCCAGGTTCGTAGGCTACACAGGGACCTGATGTACTCCAGTCAATAGCGCAGAGGTTGACAGCGCATCTCCTAGCAACACCGGATCTAAAATGTCAGTCACCAGATACCATGGGACACCCACCCAGAGGCCTTAAGTTTAGGCACTGTTTACACGAATATGTCCAAAAACTATTTTTTCCTTTTTTGAAAAATGGAAAAATGTGCTTTAACTTTAAGAAAACTCTAACTTCAGCAACTTCAGTATAAAAGACATCAGTGCTGGCCAAACTGTGAACTCTGTGAAGTGCAGTCAAAAAAGTTGTCAAAAGCCAGTGAAAGTTCAAAAACAATAAATGGAAAGTCAAGAAAAACATGACAATAATTAAGAGTTTAATTCAATGTTAACAAATCCCAATTATGTTTGAAAGGGAATTTCAAAATACTGCAAGAAAGAATTGCATAACACATTAGTAAATGTGTTTTCTATTAATCTTAAGAACTGTTTTAAAAAGAAAAACAAAAAAACTGATGATTTTTATTATAATTTTTTAAAAATACTTTTTGGTTTGGTTTCAGTTTCTGGAACTGATTTCATGATTTATAAATGACTTTTAAAGGACTTGGAGAATTCCTGGGCAACAGACTATCTGGTGGTGTGTGTTGTATCTGAGCGGACCTCTTGGATGTCTCTGTGTCCATGTGACTTCACAAACTCTGCCTTTTCCACTCAGTCCTGCTATCGGCCTACAGGCTGACCTCGATGATCTCAATCTGCCCACACCTCTGGCCAAGGCTCCGTAGCTAAACCGTGCTCTCCAGTGGAAAACTGACGACCTGGCCCAAACAAGTAACAACCAGTCCAATCTAAAGTGCCTTTTGGTTTTAGAGGGCTCGTTACATAACAAAAATTGTCACTGCCATCATCATTGTCATTAAGATATGGTATGGTAATGGTGTTTAGCCAGCAATCACTGCGCGA
Organism: Siniperca chuatsi; assembly: GCF_020085105.1. Classification (NCBI taxonomy): domain Eukaryota; kingdom Metazoa; phylum Chordata; class Actinopteri; order Centrarchiformes; family Sinipercidae; genus Siniperca; species Siniperca chuatsi. Next base: position 23,767,623 of record NC_058050.1, on the reverse strand, counting down.
GAGAGGTGAAAGCGAAAAGTGTGATTTCCCCACCTCTTTTTGATTTTTTGCACCCATTTTGAACAGTCTCTGATAATTAATCTCATCCGTATGACCTGTATGGGAGACAGCCTGGGGTGGGTGATTGATCTGTGGTAAACACTGGCTAGTCTGTCTCTTTCAAAAACAACAGCCAACAACCATGGCTAATATTGACAATGCGTCTTTTTTCCTCAGTGTCTATCAGAACTATGAGCCTATATGATTTGTGGATTTGGCCATATTTCTCCAGTGAGTGACACTGGGAAGAATTTGAGAAATCTCCAGTGCCTAGCTGTGGAATGTGAGCACTTGCTACTGCCAGGAGGAAGAATGGAAAAGAAGTCAGTAGCAGACAGTCAAGTGGGGGGTGGGGGATTGGAGGAGACACAGAGGGGAGATTACTATACCTTAAACATTTTTGGTAAACCACAAATGGCCTTCATTAACCACATATTTTGTGATGTACACATCTAATATAGATAAATTACCCAAATGCTGTAAACTGAAGTGCTGGTCAAGGGTTTATTCTTTTTGCACTGTTGCATTACGCCATACTTTTTACCAGCGACACCAGGAGAGAGAACGAGGAGCTGGACCCATCACCGAAAAACAACCATGAGTAATTTTCCACTGATATAACCACCGAGACACTGCTGCAGCAGTACACATGACAGAGTTATGACACACACACACATCGGCCAAAAGGCACGTATGACCCCCCCAGCCCCAAATCCCCCCTCTCCTGACTGTCTCTCTCTTGCCCCACATGTTTTCTTTCTTTCTCTCCACAAAGTCCTGCTGGTTCGGTCCACAGAGCTGAGTGTTAACATTGTAATTACAGATGTGGGCTACAATAATAAGAATGCAGGGAGTGGGGCCCAGACCTCTGGCCATTTTCTTCTACTTTGATTGTTTCCAGTGTGTGTGTGTGTGTATGTGTGACAGTGGGCCAAAAATATTAGGAGTGTTGTGGTGTGCGAGTGATCAGATACTGGCTGAGACCCCTCAACTGAAAGGGAAACGCAGGCATGAGTGCGGCCCGTCTGTGTGCTAATCGCTAGCAGGCTGCATGCCTACCCCATCTCTGGCTGGGCTCCAGACTACAGAATCAGATAAAAGGCAGAGTCTGCTCACCACTGCGCTGGGTGTCAATTCTGGCCAGGTCTCACCAAGGCACAGGCAAAATCTACAATGTGAATATAAATAATATGTGGGTTCACAATAATATTCCACAAAATTTTTGTTTCAACAAAAATCCATTTTAGAAACTCCCACCAATTGATATAACAAAACTGATCGAATGTACAGCCAGTTCATCAAAGGTTTTATATCTGCAGCCAGTGTCTGGTATGTTTTTCCTGGGAACAGTCCTCTGGCACACACCAGGGGTTCCCATCCTTTTAAAAAATCATTTTCCTGCACATTTCCAACATCCTAGAGACAAATAATGTTCTCTATGTGGAATTCTTATTTGCTGAATTTACAAACATTTGACATGTTAATAGCTAACTTTGAGAAAAGTTGTTAGATGCTAAGACATTATGGCTAATGGGTACCTTGAGATCTTAGACACGCACATAAGCGTGTTTGCGGATGGTTAGTGCTTAACTTAATGACACTACTTTACTTATTCTTTCTTCTATTACCTTCTCACATATTATTCTCTAAAATATATTCAGACACTGGAACAATAATATAGCTATGCTAAAAAAATCAGAAGAGTAACATCACTGCATATGAAAAGGCTAAATTGGCACAATAAATTATACAATTATACAGAGGTATAGTATATCCATCCTTACACTTCTCATTTCAAGTGTCTCATATCCAGATAATATCCAAATGAGATTTAAGACACTTTCTGTTGGCCAGATCACAAATCCGATTGCAATCTGTCTTTGTTCTCCTGGGCTACATGCAAATCAGGATCAGCCCTCCTCCAGTCCAGAAGGAGGTGGTAATGCACTTGAAGCTGTTTGGTAACTGCCAAAAACAAAGAACTTCCGCACTTAGCAGTTTAGTTACAACTATAACAGTTTAGCTAGCGTTAACTAACAACTATCCATCAGCTAACAAAAACAAATGAACAAATCTTTTTATGAACTAAGAGCGAGACAGAAGTTTTATCGCCTTCTAGGGCTCAAACTCAAGCTGCTCCCTGACACATACAGATCATTCAGTGGTTGAACTGATCAGGGGGATCAGATCAAAGCTACAGCAGCTTGGTGCACCTTGTATTTGATCGTATGTGCAGAAATAGCTGGAGCCGTTTTTCTTTGTTGCTTTAATGAGACATGAGAACAGCAGCTAATTTCAGTGTAATCAATGAAAAAAACAAACATCGGACAGTGAGTGGATATTTCCACAGACTGCTTGCTGACACAGTTACACTATGGGAGTAAAGGTTACGTATGCGTCTTGGAGAGACGGATGCTTACACCTTTTCAACATCTGGCTAGAATGCGTCTCACTCTACTGTTGGATTTCAATCTGTCTTGAATGCTTCTTGGATGCAATGACGCTTAGCATTTTTGAGATCAGAGAGCTATCCGATCCACCTAAGACGCATGAAGTAAGTGTAAATGGGGTCTTTGATGTACCTCCACAGTAGTATCAGATGGGCTCAAGTACCCCTTCAACGACACCCACCATGACGTTCCAAATGGGTTCTTCTGAATGGATTTTATTTTATTTATTTAATACCATTAATAACATAAAAGTGAATATTGTAACAATTAATTTTTCATGCAGGACATGGGAATCCTGAAATTGTTGATGTTTATGCTTTGTCTCCTTTTTTCTCCCCAGTAGATTTGGTCAAGACTATCACTACTTTCCACACATTTCAACCATTTCTCCGTTACTTTGGTTTACTTGCTAACTAGTTTAATATACTCTCACAGCACAGCATGCAGTGTTTAGTTGTTGCAACTGACTCAGATTGGTGAGAGCCATTTTCTGTGTAGTCGGCACGTCGTAGCTGGTAGTTTATTGGTCATTATGACAAGAAACACATTGAAAAACAGCCTCACACCATATATACATTTCTTTTTACCAAATCATAATTTCAGTTTTTTTTTTTAATTAGCTGAGAGACACCACAATCTATCTACATACCCACTGGCAACTGCAGAAGTACCCCTGATTGGAAAACACTGCTCTAAAGATCCATCTTCCTATCATTCATTTCTGTAATTTCAGAGCAACTATTACAGAAACATAGTAGTAGAGTCTTAATAGTAGTCTTAATATTAATATAAAATTATTTAATTTTTTTCTGCAACAACTACAGAAGCTTAAAAAACAGGAAAAAAATGCAAATCTAAGCTTAAGTTTGGTGCTATTACTATGGGTAAGAGAAGAAAAAAAAGGCAAAATTATGAATTATGTCCTTGGCCTTTTTTCATATTATGGATTCAAATGTAACATTAAAAAGAAAAACCCTTAACTGCAATGTTATCTAACTAGTCTTATCTAATTAGCAACCATTAAATGTTTTATGGTTCATTCTTTTATAGATTCACATTAAAGCAATGATTTTTTTTTTTTATTATTTGTATGTTTTTATTGCTTAAATATTACTTTTTGTTGTTCTTGGTAGGAATGGTCTATCATGCTATCATATTCATCAGTTATTGCAAGAAAAAAACATCTAAATAAAATTTTAAAAAGTAAATTAAATTAAAAAAAAAGTATCAGAAACTCATATGGTTACAATTTCACAACTTTATGTCCCATTACTACTGTCCAGAGAGTTGTGCAGCATTTTTTCCCCCTCTAGCCTTGCTCTTATTTGAATAACACTAGTCTAAAATGCAGTGGAAACAAGCCCTTCTTGATAATAGCACGGGTCTTAAACACAGCAGAAATAGGCAGGTCCTGGGCAATCATCTGGAGGACACCTGTTGGTAGCCATGATTTGCTCTTTTACATTATTATTATAATCCTAACGACCAGCTCAGGGCTCATCTTTCTAGTGAAATGAAGCAAAAAGGATTGGCCATCTTTTCTACTGTATGTTCTGCAGTTTGCTTTCATGGAAATGCAAAGCTCAGTGGCTGGAACAAGGATGAGAAGTGATATCGCTGGGTTCAGATTATGTCACGAGACGTGGCCATATCTCAACTGAAGAGGAAAGGTGTATCTCTACTGGTGGGGTACATCAGTGTGGTGTGCCATGTTCACATGCAACAGGCAAAATAGGATCAAGAAATCGTGCTCTGAACCAGCAGACTTGAATTTCCATGTGGCCGTTCAGAAACCTGGCTTCATTGGACAGGCTCCACACATTTTCATAACTCAACATGATTGTGGCTGAAACACAAGGATAATGAGGCTGCTAGCTATGAGCGGTAGATGTCAAAGCAGACTTCTTAAGTGGTGGGATAGGGAAAGTATCCAGTCCTTGTAAAATATAAAATTGTCACTTTTCTCTGGCTCCTGCACAATCAAAAATTTTTAAAAAGCAGTTTATTTTTTCCACTGACCACCTGACAAAGAATTAATGCTTCAAGTTATGGAATCGTTAATAAGCTGACATCATCATCATTTACTCTGTAACTGAACTCCAGGTCTCTTCTGAACGGAGCAGAACTCTTTATTATGGAGTTATTAAAAACTCAACTGCCAGATGTGGCAGAGGGAAATGTAAAAACCCCTGGCAGATTCTTGCCATAAGGAAAACTGATCATTAAACTGAAAGCTCACTTAACCACAATAATTCTGACACTCAAACATTTTGATATTAGATCAAATTTTCCAAAACATGTTCAGAAGAGGTTGAGAAGAATGGGGTTTGGTATAAGACTCTGCATTGATATTGGTTGTTTGGTTTTCCCACTGAAAGCAACAGCCAGACTACTTTATTAGTCATAAATTTTAAAATTATGGTTTAAATGTTTAAAGCAAAGAAAGTGCTTCAGAGTCTGTTTTTTATTCATTATCAAAAGACTGTTTCCATCTGAGGAAGCCGGGATCAGTTTTGCATATATATATATAGACAATCAAATATATATAAATATAGTTTTAAAGTATCAACTTTTTCATGATTATGTTCCATATTAATGTGTGGTAACATTTTTGGAATATTTTCCATCAGTCCATGGTGCACTTCTCTGCTAAAGTCTCTTCATGGCAACTTCAAATGACAGATCATTCACCCCATATAATTATGGTAGGTGGTATTAAAAACAATAACAACCACAGCCGTCAAGACGAGAACAACATGTTGAACTTGACAATGAGCAGAAAAAACTGGTGGCTGCCTGAGTCCATTTGCTTTCATGTCTTTTTCCATCTCAGTGCATGACAAACAAACATTTCTGAGTGTACCGTGTCCTGCCTGTCTCACGCCTGCTTCCATATACTGTATTTACCTGCCGTTTTTGGCTTGGGACGCACATTACAGCTTGAAACCATTAAGAGAGAGTGAGGCGGTAAGCAGAGCCTTGATAAGGAGGTTTTATCTGTACAGTGAGTAAACAGACGCCAGAGCACTCAGAACATGCAGACATTGCAACCTGCATCACTTCCAAGAATCAGAATAGATGCTGCTGCACATTCCTCCTTCAGCACCCGCACTTGTGCACTGCAAGTCCTTAAGTGACTCCTCCTGCATGTGTTTTTTAGGGTTGAACAGGTTCAGCCAAATTGGTTGCATCACTACGAGGACTGAGATCCAGGCAGCGCTGCAGTCACAGAGACCTCAGCTGGAGCTCGGGCCAAGAGACACATCTATTGAGGAAGGGAGTTTACACACATTTAAGAGAAGACAAAGAGCTGAAGAAAACTGTTACCAGGCACACCAGGGACCTACAGGCCACCTCAAGTCTTGATAGCACAGCATCACAATTGGCACTGCTCCCAAATATTCACATGGTAGTTGGTTCCGCAAATCAAGATCCTAATTTCAAAAATGTAATGACAAGCACTTTGGCGTGATTTTATACAGCATGTTTGATGAGATCAAAAAACTGCTTTGACATTTCATAATTCTGACAGGTTTGAACTACAGCTGCAACTCACAGGTAAAGCAGCTGTTCTTTAAAACCTTAGGCTTTGTAATTCCTTGTTGGCTATATGCATTATCTTAAACTATTATGAATACAGTGTGAATAATATGATGTTTCTGCCCCTAAAGTAGCTAATTCAAATTTACTGTCCTCATGGAACTTAAGTTTCTCGTTGTGTTTGCAGACCACATGTTCATTGCTGTGCTATGGTGTAGGGATAAGTGCTAGAAGTCATGTAACCACAGTGTTCCTAACACACAGCTGGTCTGTGAGGAGACGCTCACTGTTGTCACCAATAGTATGTAACTGAAAATGGATCCAATTGTACAGCGATTTAAATGCATGAATACTCATTTTTCAACCCATCTTCTTTGCATGAAAAGTTTTCATGAAAGGTCTAGGTACCTAAAATTCTGCACAGTGGGTCTTCCTGACTGCCTTTACTTACCTTTGCCAGACAGATGCATGCTGGGTAAACAAGGTCACACACTAAGTATACAGTTGGACAGCAGAGATATGAATTATGCTCGACACGACACACAAGAATTCAAGCTGACCACAGCCAGTGTTCATGAAGGAGCAAACTACAACAGTTTACATCCACCTTTTAAGCCCACAGAGGGTCAGCGTTTAATGCTCAAAAGACAGATTTTGGATGGAGTATGACTCCAGCTCTTTTATAGGATCAGATGGGACTTGCAAACTCACAGGCTAGCACAGACTTACTTAGAGGACATGCCCAGACTAACTGTGGTTGAAATGAACAAAAATCTGTGGGATGAGACAATAATACTAAGAGAGCGAGAAAGGCAGAGATAATAGGGAGACAAGCAGAAAAATGACAGACTTAGTTTTGTGCTCAGCGAGTAACTAAGAAATACCAACACAACAGTGGCTATAAAAATATCTATTTTTCCACAAGATATTACCACTCATCTTGTGCAGTTACCCTTTAGTAAAAGTATTAGTGATGTAAAGTTGACTGTTTGAGAAGGAAAAAGAAGGAAGAAAAGTATGCTTTCAACTCTATTGTGAGGTTGGTGTACAATAATGCACAAATGCGTAGCTCACTTTAAGCACTGGAAAACGCTGATCAGGAGTGATTAGGGCTATAACCTTTTATTCGAAATAGATTCAAGCCCTTGCCAAACGAGTTCACACAATGATTGCTTTGGTTTTGATTTGATTTGATTTGGTTTGCCAGAGCGGAAGCGGGGAGCAATCCAGAGCCATGGAGAAAGCTCCGCGATCCGCCATTGCTGTAAAAAAAACAAAACAAAAACAAAAACAAGGTCCATTGGAGAGAATGCTTATTATTGTGAATATTTATTTTGTTTATTATGATTGTATAGTTTGAGTTAATATGCTTTGGCAATGTTGTATTGTATGCAGTCATGCTAATAAGGGCACTGAAACTGAACAGAGTTGACGCAACTCTCCCTCTACATGGCTCTGGAGTAACCGTAGTGACGGAGTAGGCTACAGCAACTGGGAGTAAACGCTAAGAAGCTCAGAGAAAAGTTTCCAATGCTCCAGATAAAAAAGAAAATCAGCGTTCAGGATTATTGTCAAAACTTGACAGCGATTGATGGCGAGGACAAACACGGATAACCTTTGGTGTAGCTTTAACTTTTCTGGTTGGAGAGTGCTGAGAGAAAGGATTGAAGGCAGACACAGATGTCACGTTACTGCTCTTGGACAGGTTGGTAAAATATCTGGAGTAGGTTATGTAAATGTTACATTTACTCTACCTAAATAATGGATTACTGTCTTGGAACTGTGGACATTTCTCTGTATTTTTGTAACTATTTCTGAACACGAGCCTGGGGCGAGCTCACTATAGGCATACATCATAAGCAGGCGTCGACAGTGTTTGTGTAATTACTCTCACTGCCAGAAGGGTTAGACAAAAGTTCCACACTCCAGCTTTAAACTATTACATGCCCTGTTGACCCATCAGTAAACTAAGCTAATGAATACAAAAAATGGCACTAGTGAGCAAAGCTGCACTGACCGGATAATCAGGATACCGAAGCATCTGATAAGCGTGTATGGAAGTATTTTGGGTTCAGCTGCTTTACTCTACAATCCAACAAATCTGAGGACTCACCTGCTAGCTTTCCATCCAAGTGAGGCAGCAGAGGCACCAGAAACGAGAGGAGCAATGTCAACTGTACAACCTCGTCTGACTACCTACTTTTCGCTGCACTCATCCACAGGACCCTTGCCAGAAGCAAGCATTAAAAAAGCATTACCATATGCTGCATTAAAATTCAAATCACATGTTCGTTCGAATTCGTTCCAACTTGACTTCAGTCTAATTCTGGTAAAATAGAAAATGCATAATTTGACATCACATGATATACTTTTATTGGTGACAAACACACAAGGACGTTGGTGCCTTTTTGTGAGGCTTTCCTATGCATTGCAACTTCATCTTGGCCAAATCAGCCAACTGATGCCAGTCTTGGACAGGCGTGTTTAGAAGGGCAGATGTGCTTGATGATGAACAGAGCAGTAACATAGTCGAGAAGTTACAATAAGTGGAGTACCATTGTGGGGAAGAAAGGAGGCCCTTTGTTGAGGGTTCCCGGGTGGACGAGCTGCTGCCCAACAGGACTTGTGTGTGGTGCTGTGGGAGTGCCACCTCCAGTCATGGTTAAAGAACCAATAACTGTATTACGGATGGGCCCTGGGGAGCCTCACTGGCCAGATGTGGAATCTGGAAAACCTGAGAATGAGGCTGAATCACCAACGATGGACTAATACAATAATAGGAGCAGAGATTATTTCTATACTGCTGACTGGCCGACTCAAAGCCAAGTCAAACAAATGTAGATTTATGTAACAACGGACAGAAATGTTGGCTAACTGGCCATCTGAACAACAATAAAAACCATTAGGCGATAATGAGTGAAGCTGACCGCTCAGTGAGGAGTCAAAAAGCTCTTACGGAGCATGGGCTCTAAACATGAGCATCACAACACACACAACTATATCTCCACACGTACTCTGACCAAGCACGACAGAGAGACTTTCCACAGCATATCATCTGAGCCATTGGTCTGGCAGAGGTAAACCAGCCATTTTGTTTATCCCTTAAAGAACAACTATTACATTTACTGGACCGCTCTAGACATAGGACAAAATAAAATGCACTCATTTTTTCTCTACTTTTACAACAATTTCTGCCCATGAGTCCCTTTGTCAACGAGAGGGTTGAATATATTTAGATCCAAGTATAGCTGGTGGCTGCCAGGATGGATCCCTCAGGAAACAGAGAGATGGCATGTTCCTCCAGAGTGCTGCCTTAATGATCTCTCATGCTGAAAGACACATAATTTATTTTATACATCCACGCTCAAAAACAACATGCGGGCTACATATAAATCAGCTCGCCACACAACACACACACACACGTGTACACATCCTTGACTGAAAGATATGCGAGGTAAATGTGACTCACAGGAAATTTTAATTGGCTGCCAGGAGCCGGATGTGTGTCTGCGGCCTATCTCACTGTCTGCACCCTCACCGCATCTGACGGCCAGTTAATAAGCGGTACAAAAGGCTGCTTTACAGAGATGTGTGTATACCGGAAAAGCTGGACACCAGGTGTACAATCTTTTGAATTAAGAAGTTGACACAATGTCTTGGTTACTCCCTCTCTAAAGCTAAGAATAGCGCTGGTCCCAAGAATCTATTCATCAGAGGATAACAACCTTTGCAAAAGGCTCCGCCAACTCTTAACCATTTATTTACTAAGCCAAAACCTGTCAACTGTCAACTATTGTGAGGTTGTTACACTACACCAGGCCTCAGGACTACACAATGATATGATTTGCAGTGATGAAAATATAATCTAGGCTCCTGCCAGTACTTTGTTATTATGGTCTCGTATCATCATTTATGAGAAAAGGCATATCCCATGTTGAACTACTACATGTTCAAGAACATTAAACAATTAAATTCATACGTGCTGACAACTGATGTCTTTCCATAACATGTAAACTCTGTAGGGCTGAAGCGATTAGTCAATTAATTCATTTAGTCAGTCGACAGAAAATTAGTTGTTAACAATTTTGGTAATCAATAAATTGTTTCAGTAATTTACAGAGGACAAATGCTAATATTCACTAGGGATGGGTACGAGTAACAGATTAATTAATTACTAATCGGACACATACCTGATTGATCTTTTTTTCCCCCTATTCGATCTTTTTTCCTTTAGTATATGGATTGTGAGCATGCGCACACGTATGGAAAAAACACTGTGCCGCATTGAAATCACGTTTGAAAAAGCAAGGGTTGTATTATAGATAGATATTATTTTTGAATGCAAAGACTGTCTCCTACAGAGAGTATTGCATTTTGGGTTGTTTATAGCCTTAATGTTGCTAAGCTAGCACGTGTCTACAAGTTCATTTACAGTGTGTCTGTTAGAGTTAGTCAGCCCTAAAAGGTTTCGTTAGCGCATGTTGCTGCCACAGAGGAAATATATTGATGACAAGTGAAAACCAGTTGAAAGCATCTCCATATGTCTTGACTCCAGAAACACAACTGGGGACCGAATCGTCTGTCACACTGCCAATAGTTACCTAACTGCTGAAGAAATTAATTTTGACCTCTTTCGAGGGCCTGACAGGAGACTGTGAGTATGTGACTGATAGACAAGCTACACAAATGTAAGTCCTGCTTTAATGGTATTATATGTTTTACTTTGCGCCAACGTGCATGCTGCCTGTTGCCGTTGCTCCGTCTTGTCGTCTTACTTTATCCAACTTTTAGCTTTCCTTTTTCTTTAAAACGTGAGTAACTTTTGTGTAAGTGTAATTTAAACTACTAATTCTCATATGCCATTGTTGTGGCTGTTTACAGCCCCCCCCCTGCTAAACCAGCATCGGCGTGCAACAACATTCACACCGCCATAGCACAACCATACTCAAAACCCGAATGCACTCATATTATTCTCAGGTGACTTCAAAAATGTCAGTGTTTCAAAAACACTGACTAATTTCACCCAGTATGTGAGTTGTCCTACTAGAGAGGAGAGGACACTGGACCTGCTGTATGCATTAAGGATGCATACAGCAGGTAGCAGGCAGCAGGTTGAGGGTAGCGGACGCTAACAGGCTCAACAAACTGATTCATAAGGCCAGTGACATTGTGGGGGTGGAGCTGGACTCTCTGGCGGTGGTGTCAGAGAGGAGGATGTGGGCCAAACTACATGCCGTGTGGCATGTGTCTCCCACACACTCCATGACGTGCTGGTCAAACAAAGGAGTACCTTCAGCAAAAGATCCCCCCAAAATGCACCACAGAGCGCCACAGGAAGTCATTCCTGCCTGTGGCCATCAAACTCTTTAACTCATCCCTAACATCACTGCAATACTTCCTATTGTGCAATATTCTCTGTTTTCAGTTTAATATTCCCTATTTATTGATATTTATCCATACTTATATTACTGCTGTGCAATATCCACTGTCTGATAATCTGGTTAATCTGCTACACTTAACTTGACAGTACTTATTATTGCACTATTTCTTATTACTTATATTATTACATTGTATTATACCGTACTATACTTATCTACCTGTAAATCCACTTTTGTACTATTTTAGCTTTTATACTTTATATCAACTTTGTACTTAATTTACCTTAGCTGTATTATAGCGTATTATATTTTGATTTGCTTCGTACTTCTATTCCTGTGTGCACTGACACGATAGTGAGCAGCTGTAAGGTATTTCTGATTCTGAGTCTGACTTTTACATCTTATTATCAGGCAGAATCAACATCCATAACATTCACTTTTTCCTGCTTCTGTGACAATTTGCTGACTTATCTGTTTTGCATAATTGAAAATATTTTTTTAATTTTTGAACTGCTGGTCGATGCGACTTTTTCACAATTTTCTGACATTTTTTAGACTAAACAATTTATTGATCATCATTAAATTAAATGACAGATTAATCTGTAATGAAAATAATGTGCTGTATATAGATAGTCCACTTAAATTAGTTCTGCATGGGTGGATTACTGTGTAACGAAACTCTTAATATCTGAGCATCAGCAGAGCTGCAGCCACAGAACCATCTAGATGTCATGCCAGCCCAGAGCAGCTGCGCAGCACCCAGTAGTTCTACCACCACTGTGCGGGGTTATTGAGGACACAAAGGGCTGTGTTTCTCATTTTATGCATTTGTGTCCATTCTCTTCATTGTTGCAGTAAAGTCAGCATTAACCTTCAGGGAGTATGTTTTTGTCCAATGGATTTTTAGGAAATTTCTATTAACAAACAATCATTTTGCAATAATATAAAAACAGCGAAAATCAGCTAATCCTCACATTTGAGAAGCTGGAAGCAGAGACATACAACTAATTATCAACAGTATATTGTGATGAACATCAACTAATTGCTTCAGATCTAACTCATTTCATCATATGTTAAATATGTATACACAAACCCTTCTTATGCAAGTCAGAATGCATCTGTAACCTATGTAGATGAATTCTAAAGAGGTGGCAACACAGGCAAAGGTCATGCCAAGTGCTGCAAATAAACAATGGCAGACAGGTCTACCTTTGGACACTAGAGATTATCTCAGCGTTAGGCCTTCAGCACCTTTTAGGCATCAAAGGAACAGGACAAGATATTGTATTGATGCTCTCAAACCAGTGCTGATTCCACCACCTTTTGTTTGTGTTAACAAGTCTAAGGTAAGCTAAACAGCACCATAGCACTCACATTTGTTTTCATTCTGACTAATGCACATCTGGATATTTGCCTATGCGCTTCAGATTAATTAAAAGATAAAATAAAAGGCCTTAATGTGTATTACTACGCTTTAGTCTGGGTGATAAGAATCATGATTTAGCCCAGAATTAATTCTGCACCTTCACTGAGATTTGATAATAAATTGATTAAAGAGGCTCTTTCTGTGCTCAGCCAGCAGAACACGCTAGAAAAAAAGGGTCTCGATGGAGAAAGAAAAAAACACTCAAGGGATACCAGTGTATCAGTGTAATGCAACAGTGACTTAACCGCCAAATATGGAAGAGGGAACAGGATCTGTGTGTGTCTTTGTGTGTGTGTGTGTATTTGGGGGTTGTGGGGAAATTGGATAATGGGTTTTTATTATCGACAGACATTAAAGAGGGCATTTGGTTGGAGGAAATAACAAGGAGAGATGTTGTTGAAAAGCCTGAGGTGGCAGTCCTGGCATCAGGCCCACTAAGCAGCACGTAAACACTTTATTAAATTTTATGGTAGTTGTTTTAATGGGGCACTACTAAAAAAAACCCACATTCACTTGAGGTCCCCTCTTTAAACAAACAAACAAACAAACAAACAAACAATCTGTAACCGACTACTACTCACTTCGAGTTGCAAGTCCTTCAGTGCCAGCACAATACTACAGTCTGTGCCATCAGTTTCAATTTACTCCCTATTTAATTACTACTCTCCTACCACAATTTCATCCTGTGCCTTAACTGTTGGTTATAAGATTTGCTTGGCAGCAGGAGCAGCATGGTGCTTACTGACAAAGCTGTATGTTTCTCCAGTGAAGCATGGAAATTGGACAATAAATATGCAAAATTAAAATATATCTGGTGACACAAGAAGACAGCATGTGACATATTCGAGGGCCACTGAAAAAGTAGTGTCCTGAGAGGGGAGAGGATGCATATACACTGTGAAGCTCCTTGGTTTTGATTTCTAAAGAGCTTTTCAAAACATCAGACTCTCTCCTGCTGGTGTTCTGGTGGTTTAGTCTACTGACACTTGCCAATGGTGCCCAGGAAAGAATCTTACTATGCCAGTCTTCCCCAAACTGTCCTGTGCTGTGCTTCTTCCCCCATTTCAAAACAAAATACAGATGAAATACCCACTGGAAAGCAACTACTTTCTCAAAGGCCTCCCAAATAAAATATTTTGTTTTTGCCATAGCCTGCATAAGGCTGAGGCAAAATAAACTAGTAGTTGAGTCTTACCAGCTATGGAAGGAATCCTGTTTATCAAGCACCAAAGAGAACCACACAGTCCAGAGGAACATTGCCTCTGCACCACAACAAACACATCGACAGTAGGAGGATGATTCCAATGAACAACAGCTCTTCAATGACAAGCTTATAGATCTGAATGATCTATGGAAGTTTAATTACTGGGGAATGCATAACATGGCTACACAGTCTGTAACTAAAGATGTAAGTAGAGATAAACAGTAAATAGACCATGATACAAAAATAATTTTAGAATACTGGTTAATAGGCACCAGAAAGAAACGCCACAAAAATAAATAAATAACTGTTTCTCAACAGAAAATGAGTGTAAGAATTTTCTTTTACTTGATGCTGTTCACAGTTTCGAGATGCATTTTTGCTCAGGCTGCTGTGCGTGTGTGTCTCTGTTACCTTACAAACAGTTTCAACATCCCAGGGCAGTATGGTCTGTAGATCGATGAGCTCACAGGACACTCCCAGTTTCTCTTGAGCCATATTGGCTACCTCCCTCAACACATGGATCTAAATGGAAAAAGAAAACGAAGGAATGCCCTTAAATCTAATGAGTTAATGCAGTTTGAATACCTGCTACATTTGTTGTGCATTAGATGTGTTTCAATTCTAATAGGCTTACACCAAATAAAGGTGATTGACAATTTAAATTTTCATATTATCTCTAGATGCTGCAAATTTGCAATATTTATTAGAATACAAGCAGCAATACAATGCCAAAGCTGTTGCAAAATGCCCAAAAAAACAAACAAATGTTATCAATTTACTCCCGACACCATATGACTAAACATGCCCAATGTTCAGTGTAAAAAAATATTTAAAAAAAATTCGTGCATCTACTGCGCACTTTTCAAAAAGTTTTCATACCAAATGTACACCAGTATCTAAAATGACATCTGGCATATGGCCATCATGGATCTGTAAAGACTGTGTTAATCTGTTTCCTCTCTACATACTTGACGATGATGAGCTTTCCTCCTACCTGTCAGACAGTTATGACTCAAAGCACATAGCCATTGATAATTCACCTTATATATCTTCCTTTAGGCAATATTATTAGGAAACACTCCATAAACTTTCATTGCTAAGGGCCACCCTTAGCAGCAACAACTGCAATCAAGCGTTTGTGATAACTTGCAATGAGTCTTTTACAGCGCTGTGGAGGAATTTTGACCCACTCATCTTTGCAGAATTGTTGTAATTCAGCCACATTGGAGGGTTTTCGAGCATGAACTGCCTTTTTAAGGTCATGCCACAGCATCTCAATAGGATTCAGGTCAGGACTTTGACTAGGCCACTCCAAAGTCTTCATTTTGGCCCAACCAGTTATTAGGTTTAGGGGGCAATCACTTTTTCACACAGAGCCATGTAGGTTTGGATTTTGTTTTCCCTTAATAATAACAACCTTAATTTAAAAACTGCATTTTGTGTTTACTTGTCTTATCTTTGATTAATATTTAAATTTGAGTGATTCCCTGTCTCCAGCGTTCTCCTGTCTCCCCCCTTTTTAGAGGTGAAAATCACTTAACTGAAGATTTTTTTGAATAATTTCTATGCAAATAATTTTTATCCAACCACCAATAAACAAACAAGGGTGACAGATATATCTGCAACTTTAAATTATAATATACTGACAAATTCCATTCAGAATATGTCAAAATCAGGAATACCAAACACAGATATTTCAGATCACTTTCCAATCTTTCAACTTACCATGATTGATGGAAATAAGACAAGTATTTGACAATACTCATTAATGAAGTAAACACTGGTCTTCTTGCATATTCAAAATGGTTTCAGACCATTTTGCCAATAAATGTGAAAAAAAAATCTAAATTCAGATTACCCTCCCCTTACAAGCATGTAGGAGAAACTACAGTGGCCGCGAAACTCACAAAAAACACCAATGGCCCTATCTAGAGCCAGTTTTTGGTTTGTCAGTTATGGGCTATTGTAGAAACATTGTGAACTCTGTGGAAGGGGTCCCGCTCCCTCAGTAAATAAAAACAGCTTATTCTAAGGTAATGAAAACACAACAATTCTTATTTTCAGGCAATTATACACTAATGAAAACATAAATATAAATATTATATTCCATTTCTGCCAATAGCTCCTCCTAAATGTTACACACTGGAACTTTAATTGATAATTGATTGAAACTCATTTGGAAAGATCATATTAATTTTGTTTGCAACAAGGTTACAAAATTAGAAGAATTAGTGCTTTCTTTTTACCGTTATTTATAGCAGCCTAATTTACAAAAATATGATAAGTACTTGGGATTATCCATGCCCATATCTATAGCCAGAATCTAGAAATAAATAATTTTATTTAGTTTTCAACATAATGCTGTTTTTCCTTAAACAGCTAATCATAATAGACAATGTGATTGACTTTTATTTTGCATTGTTATATATATAAAAGTTTGCTTTGGATTTGGTGCTTCGACAAGACAAAAGCTTATTCCTCACCCCAATGTGTAATTTATAAGAATGTATTATATAAAACATAAATGTCATTTTAAATGTGAAAAGGTACATAAATCTAAACTCAGTGTTGAAACTGATATTTTGTAACATTATATTCACAAGAGCTACTTTTTAAGTGCTATGTTGGAGTGCAGGAGGTAAAAAAGTAATTTAATAATAACAATAATAACAATAATAAAGCATTGCTTTTTATTATACTTTCTGCTAAGGGACGCACAGACTCTCACAGATCAGTGCCTAATAAATAGAAAGTTGAAAACAGATATATAAAACATGGCGTGCAAGTTATTCCCATTAATTCATCATTTGTGTAATGAAGTACTTGAGTTCATTGAGTCCATGTTTACTGGCAGGCATTGTTGGCTGCTTCTAAATAAAAATTTCTGTGATAAATCTGAATCATCACAACTAGAAGAGCTGTCAACAGTCAAG